>NC_072739.1:39829698-40026403 GCF_026930045.1 Uloborus diversus
GAAACTCGAGTGATGCTGTCCGGAGTCTTTGGCCCAAAGATGGCGGGTAAGTCGGTCTTTGATTTCAATTCCATCCTTCAGACTCAGTCTCTTCTTACAGCTGGGAGGCATGTAGTAAACGGCACTTTAGATGCTAAATACCCACATATATGAATGTGAAACGTAAAATGGCGTGGCATCTGGTTTAAAATGCGGGAAAAGAACTCTGTTGTTTTTCATCCTGTTTATTCAGAATTTTACCGTGCAAAGCTCTCAGGAAGCCAGGAGGCAGTTCCATAGTTTTATGATGAACATCAGTGTCAGATTTCTACCAAGCAGTAGTTATTTGCAGTGTCTTCTTAGCCTCTGCTTTCATGCCGGTTCCGGAGATTTTACATTTATCAATGTTTATGGGGTTGAATTCTTTTAAAGTCTTGCAGAGTATCGCTAAACGAAAGAAAGTTGATACGCAAAAGTTATGTTGCCTTTAAAAGAGATACTTTGTGATTTAATGATATGTTAGGATAATAAAAATGTTTAAAGATTTGTTCAGATCAGTAGTTCTCAAAGTTCAACATTTAATGACAGAGTCAATGAAAGCCTTTGTTCGCAGTGTGGACTATTGGATCATTTAACGGCAAATCAGACATTTTGTGCTGCACGTGAAGGTTCTATAATTCATTTCAAAAATAATATTCAAAACGAATAATAAACATTTTCCTCCTTTCAGAATTCACGCATGTATGTGATTTATTTAGTAGACATTTTTTTTTACTATTTATTTCTTTTAAATATTACTTTTGAAGCGCAGTTTTGAGTTTTCACGTGCAGGACAATGTCTCTGGTTTTGCATGGAATGACCCTCTATTTGCTTATTTTTTTAAAACTTGCTCTTGAAAAATTTGTAGAAAAGTGATGCATGTTTTTAAAAACTTGTAACAGTATATTCGAAGGATTTTCTTAATGGAATTAAAAATTCTGAAACTGACGTCTAAAAGTAAGCCCTACATGTGACAGGCATAGGGTACCGACATCAGTCACGGATATGTTTAAGACATAGCTCTCAGGTTAACTCAATTTTCTTATCTTTTTAATGTACTTAGAAATTTTAAACTATTTATCTCTCATACAACTACTTCTCATCTAACGTTTGGCTGCTTTTGGATCTTCTGAGTTGTTTAATTCTATTTTTATTTGCTCAATTTCGAAAAGAGGTCCGACCCACAGTAATAGACACAGAACAATCAAATGGATATCAAACACCGACCTGAAAGATACACAGTGACATACAGGATGAAGAAAGGATGAGCAATTGACGTAATTCCCTTTTTGTCTTCAAAATGTGCAAATTTTTTTTATTTTTAGAACTGAAATCTTATTAAATTAAAATGAACATGGAACACCTGCTGACCTCGTGGTGGCTGTTCATAACCTTCCACCACTGGTCATAAAATTCCCTCTAATAACACTAGTGGGTTGCTCCGTATTCATGGGATAAAGCATCAGCAGTTTTACCCTCCCAAAAGGCTTATTATTTAAATACAAACTTATGACTGTTTGTGAATGGACCTTCATCTGTTACTGGTAACCTTACCCAACCTTACTTCAAAATAACAACTAAAAAAGATATTGGAAAAAATCTGCGTATAAGGTCATAAAAGTAACTACTTTCACTGGGTCAACAACTTTTTTTTGCCCTAAATAATTCGCATATGGATATAATTGTTAGTAGAAATTTAGTCTAACAGCCACACACATGTTGTTGGAATCACCATATAGCGGTGAATTTTCAGAGAATTTTCAGGGACTGTTCCTGCATATTCAAGTGGTGAATATTCAGGGAATTCTAAGGGACCGTTGATTATTATTCTAGTAGTGACTTGTCCCATAAACTGTGATTGCACAATTTGGTGGTTACAAATTATAGTTGTTTAAGGAATTATACTTTTGTCAATGTTTATGGGGTTCAGATCTTTTAAAATATTCCCGAGTATCTTTGAGTGATAGAAATCCAATACGCAAACGTCATATTACGTTTGAAAGAATTTTTTTGAGACGTAAATATAATGTGTTTGAACAGTAAAAAATGCTTGAAGATTCGTATTGGAAGCAATACTTCCATTATTGGAAGTGATGCTTCCAATAATGAACTCTTGTCTTTCTACTTTTTACAAGGATCTCATCACATATCGTAAAATAAAAAAAAATCTAAATGATCAGTATTTGAGAGAGCAAAGTGTGTAGTGTGTTTTTATTGATTTGTACTGGTTTGGTGGAATTTAAAACACTATCCTTATCCGTACTATAATCTTTAGCAAATTATTTTGTCTACAGCAATTACTTTTTAGTGTTGCTGTTAACTAGTACAGTAACGAATTCAAGTCATCATACCGCTTACCAAGAAAAGCATCCCATGTTTAAAAAAAAAATCTTAAGGTTCAGATTCATAAGAGCAAAGTAATGTATATTATTTTTTAAGTTGTACTTATTGGGAGGAAAAATTAAATGTTGAATAGAAAACATTATTATATCTGCAATAACCAACAGCAACATATTTTGTCTCGAATGTGAGAAGTGTTGCAAGTAGCTAATATAGCTTTAAATTCTCATACTTATTGTATGAAAAATCTCTCATATTGTAATGGAAAAAAAAGAAACATGCAAATAAGCAACATTTGACACAGTGAGCGAAATGTGTTTTAGTTGAACAGAGGCAGCAAGAAGCAAAGATATTCAAATACCAAAATTAAACTTTTGGTGATAACCAAAACCAATACAAATGATAGGGGAACCTCTCCTCTGCTTTGGGGCAAAAGATGGTACTAGTAGTTCTGGTGGGCGCTACTATGATGCAGCATGATTTGGAAAAAAAATCAATAAAAGTATACCTAGGAACTGAATTTTAAACGCGTTTTATAAGACTAGGGAGCTCCGCCCCTTCCCGCTGGCACTCACAACCTCCTGAAGATTGCTGCGCAATACTTTTTGATTTGCACAGCTTTAAACCATCTATTAGAAATAATCAAATAATAATAAACGCGTTACGAGTTCCGTTTCGGACAAAAAGAAAATCCCCCTCTCCCTCCGTAGAAAATGGAATTTAAGGTAGGAGCTCATGATTAGAACGCAATCCTCCTCCCAACCAAGTACAAAAATAACTTGATATAAATCTGCATAACCGAGGTATTAAAAAATAGAAATAAAAAGTAAAGCGCTTTGAAGTGTACCCTTTCCCGAGTTCCGAACCAACTAGTACCAACTTGCACATCTATAGGTGCTGTGGGGCTTCTGAGCATTGCAAAACGGCAGTTTTGGATGCTTGAAAAGTCGCTTTCATATTCGTGGTCTCTAGTAATATATTTTGCTTTTTAGCTCCAGGCTTGAATTGAATTGTGCCTAGGACTTTTCTCTTAAATTGAAACCTTTTTATTTGCTGTCATAAATAGTTGAGAAAATTGGAACAAGCTTTATTCTATGCACAAAAACATCTCCCTCAAGCGATAATGAATGTTAAGGGAAGTGGGAAATCTTTCATCCCTTTAATAGGCAATTAACTTGAATGTTTAACTTAAAAAATAATGATTAAAAAAAACTAGTCTGAAGTTTTAAATTAAAAGCCCCAGTGCAAACCGCATGGGCTCGGAGTAATTTTGTACAAAATTTCAAACTGTAGTGTGTGTTTCAAACTGTAGTGTGTGGGGGTTTCCTGGACGCAGGCCCGCCGCAGACTTCCTGCCACAAATTCTTTGACGTTACTTTTTTTTTACATATAGAAAAACTTTGAAAAGTCCGCTTATATAAATCCCTTTGCTTCTCACTGCCTCAATTGTACTAATTTAGTCGGAACGTAATGCGTTGAATTGAAAAGATGTTTTGTGGTATAATTAGACACTGGTACTTTCTTTTTTTCTGAGAGCTTTGTTTCTTTTGTGACAGGCCAGAACATAATAATCCGTTCTACAGCAACATCGACTCCATGCCCGACATTCGACCCAGGAGGAAGTCCATACCTTTGGTTAGCGAATTGGTAAGCTCTCGTTATTTCATACAATTCAAGTTTAGAAGTTTTGGACACTACATGTTTGCACACCCGTTAAGAGAATATCTAATGTTTGCGTTAAGCGTTTGTTTGCCAAGTTTTCCTACTTAGAAAGTTTTTTTTTACATTTCTCATTTATTTATTTAATTTTTTTGATTATTTTTTTAGATGTTTCATTATAGAACTAAAAACGAGTTTTTTAAAAGTCGATACCCAGGTCAGCGAACACGAGGAAGATCTATTCTATGCTCAAGAGAAAGATAGTCGAGCTGTAAACAAAATAAATACGCCATTTGGCAGCGTCAGTGATGTGATTGGCGTAAACAATGACAAATCTGTGCCAAGTAGACGGCTGATATTGTTTTTTTTTTTTTTTAATTATTCCGGAGAAAATTCCCAAAAATGGCAAACCATCCGGCAACATTTTCTTTATTTTTTGAACTACCTTTCGTTGAATAGATTATGGTAATAAATACTTGAACAATGTTGAAAAGAACCTTAAAAGAATGAAAATAGCAAATTCAAGTACTAAAGCACAGGACACGTTACTTTGGAGTATCTCGTATTTCCGCGGTACTACTGACTTAAAAACTATGTAAAAAAAATTGAAAAAATGATTTTGATCTTGTCTATTCCAACCCAAACCACTTTATATTTATATGTTTAGTTACTTATGTTATTGGTTTTAGTAGCAGTATTAGTAGTACTAGCCTTTTGGGGTTATAACTGTTTTTAAGCGACCATTCAGGACAAACTACAAACTGCTTGACATTCGACCCTATTTTTCCAAATTCATTTCTACACCTCACTAACATTACACAGTTGCATGCCAGTTTGGATCGTACGTATAGCCTCGTGGAATGTTATTTAAAATTTTAAGGAGGCGACAATAAACTTGAAAAGTTTGTTTTGATCACGCTTATTTCAAACCAAACTATTTTACATTAGTAAATTTATTAATTTTTACAGATGTTATTATGATCATGATCTTCAATATTATTATTTTGCAAGTACTAATTGTTTTTGCAGTCATTTAGACGAAGTAACAACTAACAAATGTAAAGAGAAATGAGAATTGCAATAAAAAGCAGCAACATATACGAGAAAAAATAAAAATAAAAAACATTAGGAGCTTTTAGCATTTTGACTCCACGTGCTTCGTTTTTTATTGCAGAAATATCACACAAACTGAAACAATTAAGGCAATTAAATAATTTGAAACAGATAAATTTTTTTTTAGTTTTACATTTTTTAATAAAATAGTAATAGAAATAAATTTACAAAATGGGCCAATAGAACAATAGAACAGACGAAGTAATACATCATATGAGACATATTTCTACTAAATATTGCATACTTGTATTTTGCAGCTGCTGGATCAAGAAACAAAGAGTGCTTGGAAAAATCAAATAAAATCTTTCATTTGAAAATTATTATTGCTATTGAAAATTAAATTCAAACTAACTAAATAAGAAAATTTTAAAATGCTTATTATTTTTTCATACTATGTTATACTGCCATGGAAAGATAAAGCGCGATATCTGCAAATTTTCATTTTTCATTTTTTTTTCTTTTTGCATTTTTGTCATTTATTGTACTTCATTGTGCAAGCTTACTTTTTTTATTTCCACTGAAAACAAATCACGAAAAAACATCGTATTCTAACATTTTAATAGTATTGTGAGTATTCCAAAACACGTTTCTTAAAATATCTCAAAAATTCACTTTTGCAGATGCTGCGCTTTGGCTTTCCATGGCAAAATAATACTGTTGTATTTTGTGTTAAAAAAAACTTATGCTCTTCGTGTTCAAACGTGTTCGTGTATTTGGTGTTGAGATAAAATTACGTTGCTTTGAAATTAAACTTCAAGCGGTGAACAATGTTTTTAAATTCAAATTTTAACCCGAAATAGAACATGACAAGATGAATAGAGAAACTAAATACATAACATTAAGCTTCTAGTTACACAAATGAAAAATATCTCCTTATATCAGTTTCATTTATCAGGCACCTTCGTTCTATGAAAAAAAGAGAGAGAGAGAATAAATTTAAACTTAACAAAATGCATAACATTTAAATTAAAAGATCTGAAATGTAAAGATTATACAAAAATAATATAGATATTATTAACAAAAATAATTGAAACAGTTGTTAATACTGTGATTAAGAGGCTAAAAGAAAAAAAACCTTTCATTATTTTCATAGTGATACCCCGTAGTCAGACTTTCGTTAAAACCATATGACAGAAGATTATTATTTAAATGATGAATTTTTCTTCTTTCATAATAATAATAATACTAATAAAAAGGAAAACAATATAATAATAATAATAATAATAACAATAATAATAATAACAACACTAATAATAATAATAATAATAATAATAATAATAATAATGTTATTATATTAATAATATTAATAATAATTTTCTGAAGATGGTATTTCAGATAAATTTCTTCAATCTGAGAAGCTGTTACAAATTTGTATCCCTCTAAACTGGACATGGCAGCAGTTTTTAATCAGAAAATTGCGTCTTTAACTTTTCTTTCTTCTCATCACATAATTCTTTGGTGGATTTTTTAAGAGAAAAATTAATAAATTTCAGCATATATGAATGCAACGCAGAAGCTTATTGAATAAAATAAAGAGTTTGTTATGAAACTGACAATTGGTTAAGAATTGATAAAAAATTTTATCAATGATTTTAAATGACAAGGATCAATACTCGTTGAATCTATGATATTTTCGATCTCATCAAAAAATAAATCGTACCTATTTTGATGAAACTCACTTACATTAGAATAAGTACTCATTTAATCCACAAATCATCAAGTCGAGAAACTTTTATCATTTTTAAAGAGAGGATTAATTTCAAATTAGCTAAAATAAATGTTCAGTAAATCGTCGAAACTCCACATTTAAATCGAAGAATTTTTAACATTTACATCAATTATTTATTTTTATTCAAATTAGAGAAAATATTCGTTAAATTTTGTAGAATAATATTTCTTTTCATTGAAGGAATCTTCTGTGTTGGTCGACTATTCAAAACTAAAATATTTGTCAAATAGCATGATATTAAATCGGAAATTTCTGTTCTCCTTTTGAAGAAGGAAAGCATTTGTGTTATGTATTTCTGATGATTAATTTTGTCAACGATGTATTGTGTTAAAATATTTATGTAAAACTTTATTTATTTCTTAAACAATTGAAACTAAATACTCTTTTTCTTTTCCAACTCTTTACTTTCTCTCCTATTGGTTTCCTGTGGTGTAGGTGCTCAAGGTATAATATTTCTTTTATTATTCTGCTTAAATCTATTCAATCTATTAAATACTTAATGTAATGCTACAGCGTAAACGTTTCACTATATTGCCTACGAATTTCTAAGCTCTTTATTTAGTATTTCTCGATACGTAACTTACATTAATACATACATTATTTAAGTAAGAATGAAAGTATATGTTTCTGCTAATACGAACTGAACATTACAAAAAAAATATATTCTAGCTGTAAGTATAGTTTTCAGTAAATAAGAACCTATTTATTTAGTGCATAGAATGCCTTTAGGTTTCAAACCTTATTTGTCTTAAAACATTTCATAAATTCATTAGCTTTTCAGTATTTACTTGGAGTATTTAAACTACATTACATGATATTATCTCAGTTGTAGTTCAAATTTACAAGCCAGATACTGTTTTCAGTTGATTCTGCCAGAAAGGATCAATGAATTGCCGGCAGAATATTTGCTTCTGTTATGGGAATAAAGTTATTTGCTTATTAAACTTAACATTTGATTTTTAATATGTGAGGAATTGATTGCAACTGTGATTGCAAAAATGTCATCTGTAAAAAACACACTTGAATTTTACCGATCAAACTTTTAGAACTGATTAGTAATTCTTGTAAGTTTTGAATGACACTAAATAAAATAGACAAGTTTTTACATTTTTCCCGAAGAATGATCCTAGAACAAATATTTAAATCTTGCATCTTTAAGCAGTGATTGCAACCTGATATGATTATAAATGTTCATTGATATAATTGACAAATTGATGTAAAGGATCGTTTTATGTCAACTAACCTTGTGATCCCCCATCTGGGGATTTAAGCAGTGATTGCAACATAAGCTTTTAAATGTTCATTGATAAAATTGACAAATTGATGTAAAACATTAATTTCACGTCAAATAACCTAGTGATGCCCACCCAACCATCTGATATTTAAATGAAATTTCACAGAGGTATACCTATGTCTTTGAAGCTAATATATGCAAATTTTCTGCTTGTAATTTCCAAATCCTGAGAGGCTAGGGTCTTCAAATAAAAGGGTCTTAAATGTTGGAGCTACTTTGTGAAATGGATTGCCATGTTTAGACCAATCTAGCAGAAAATTTGAAAACGCTGGAAGCCTGAAAGTTTGGGGGCTTGGAATACTTTTTGTTGTAAATGCATTCTAGTAGGTGTTTTCGTGAGATTGTGTGTAGCATGCATGACAACTCTGGATTTTTTTTTTTTTTTTTTGAATTTTAGTTTCTCATAAATTCTAAACAATACTCATTGAAAATCTAGTACTGTGTACTAGTCCACCAGCGATTCTTTCTGGCCTAATTTATTGAAAGTAATTTCTGACCATTTAAATTTAAACTCATTACAACAGAGAGATTAGCGTGCAATGTAGTATAAAAAATCCAAGTAAATATAATGAAAGAATAGATTTTTTTCAATTAGAATAAACATTTACAAGTACGAAAGAAAAAATGAGTTTAAAATACTGTAAGTCGTAACGAATTGCCATGTTTAGGGTAAACTTTCGGAAAATTTTATTGAAATTAACTGAAATTTAGGAAGTTTAAAGTACATTTTGCTGTTTATAAATCCTAGCATTTTTGTGAGTTTTATCTCATTAGCTTTAGTGTAGCACGCATGTAAACTGTCGACAAATTTCCACGGGAATACCTCCGTAGATTTTTGGTTATCAAAAATTTAGACCGAAACTCACTCAAAAGTCCAAAGCTCGTACTTAGAAATTCCATTGATAAAATATGAAGCGTTAAGGTAACCCATTTTCCGTGTGAATATTTCTTCGAAATTCAACTTCATTTTTGTAAAAATAAAATAAATAAATAATTAATAAATCTTTGTTAGGGGGAAATATATTTTTTCGAATGGTGCTGAACAAAAAAGAAAATTGACGGCAGACCTGCCGCGCATTGAAAACAAGCTATTTTTGATGTGAATGATTTTGATAACCACTTTTGATAACAATATCTTCCACAAATTTAATATTTAAGCTATGCAACGGTAAACCATTGACAAGGTCTATTTTGCCACGGTGCGTTAAGGAAACTCCTTTTCGGGACAAATATTTCTTTTCTATTCGTCACTCATATAGTGACGAGCTAACAAGCTAGATTTACGATTTTATTATAGGTGACGGAAAAATTTACGTTGAAAATATTGAATGAAGTCTTGTTATACTTTTTTGAATACGAAAGCTGTCAATTAAGTAATCAATAAAGTTTCTAATCTTAATTTTATTGTTTTCAGCGGTGGGGAAATATTGAAGTTATTGTTTTACTTATTTATTTACTTTTTATTAAGCAATAATAGAAATAAATGGCACGAAAAGAAAATACATAGGTACATCTAAATAAAAACAATTATATTAGATTTAAGGATACGACATCGATGTCAATGTTTTGAATTATCGATGGTTTTGTTAAAACATCGATTTTTTTTTACTATGGAGGGCCATTTACCATTTTATGGACTATGGTTTTCAGTCATTGATGTTTTGTTTTCGACGTTTTTCTCGATGTCGATGTGTTTTGTTTAAACAAAAATGTTTGATAAACACCTGCGATCGTTGTGCAAATGAGAAATACAGCCATTAAGCATTCAGTTCTTAAATTAATAGAAAATCCTTCTCAGCTATAAAAACCTATAAATTTTTCCCTATATATCTTCCTTTTAATCATTTTAAAATGCATATTCCTATACATAATGCTAACAGTTTAGTATATATTTCGAACTCCTAACACAAATTTTGCAATCTTTGAATAAATTTTGCATTTTAAACATAATTTGCAGAATTCTTCCTTTTGATGCAGCTGACGTCGGTAAGTGCTGTGACACATATTTGTTCTTAGTGATTCGTTTTTGAACTAGTTTAATTTTTGCGTTATCTAGTTAGAAATAATTTCCTAATAGTCCTCGTTAGTTGTTACTAATCATTGAATGCCTTATTCTCATTTCTTCTATTGTTCAGGTACAAAATCAAAGAATGTTGTGAAATTATTCGTACTAATTTATATTAGTGCTTTGAATGTTTAGTACTTTAGTTTCAATGCATGCATCAGGTACTAATTGTTTATTGTAACCCAATCCGACGAAAAAAGATGTTTTTATGATGAATTACTATTATCAATATTGAATTAGTTTTGACAGTTGTGATATGGTAATTATAATTCAATGCATATAAGCACGACCAAATTATGTACTCGTCTATATAAGGGTAACTGCGTATGAGTATGTATATAATATACTCAAAGTATTCTCAATATAGTTGAAAATCGATCGATTTTCAAAACATCTATGTTAGAAAACATTGATGTTTCGTTATGATATCACACCTCTAATCAGATTGTTCATGAGCTAGCGTTAAAACATCAATAACTGCGAAGAAAAATATCAAATGTTGGAAAATAATCAACAAAAATCCATATCAGAGGGAAATTATTTTCTTGTTTACTTGCAAATTTTTTGTTGCTTACAAAATGAAAAAAGTACGTAAGTTTATAAAAAAAAAAAAAAAAAAGATTAGTTTAACAGCACACCCTCATAATCCAAACACAAATCGAAGGTTTATGCGACGCATTAACACATTAATGAGAATTTTCTTAATTTTTTAAGATACTTATTTGAAACAAATTTTAAAAATATCGAGTGCCAAAAAGAAAAAGGGGTATAAAACATAGAAAAAAAATCTCCTATTTGCTATAACTCGCAAACACGCGTTTCGGAGAAAAAAAAGAGCCCTTTTTTTAAAACAAAGATTTATGAGCTAATGGATCTAAAGTCAAAAAATATACAAATGACTCGATCTCAGTCGACTGTCTTAACAGCCGCAAGAATACATCTTTTCTTCGTTTAAAAAGAGGTTATCTGTTTCTCCAAAACACGTGTCTGGGAGTTTTAGCTAATGGCTGATTTATAAAAATCTTTGATGTATTTTACTCCTAATTTGTAACTAAACCATGAGTAAACTTATAAAGAATTAAGATAATGCGTCTATATTCCAAAAAAAAAATCGGAACACAAGAGAAAATATGGCTGAAATATAGATTCAAAAAAATAAAAATGTTTACAACGAAATTTATCAAACATTGCTGAAACTTGTAGACACATGTATTTTTTAAGGGAGGGGGCAGGGTTCGCACTAAAAATTGGAAAGAACCCCTTTTTAAAGCAAAAAAGACGCGAGCGGCAGTGACAATAGACAGAGCCGAATAATCTCACACCATTGAAAGAGGCAAAATTGCATTGAAAGAGGTGTCTTTTGTAACCCTGACACAAGACCAGACATTTATGTTGATCATTTTGCAACAATTTGTATTTTTCATTGCAGTTGTTGCTTTAACGCTAGCTTATGCACAGTCTAATATAATTGTTTTCATTTGAATATATTTATGTATTTTTTGAGCGGGCCATTTATTTCTATTATTGCCAATTGTAAAAGTAAATAAATAAGTAAAAAAATATGAAAATATTTTTGATTAATTTTTCGAATGTTGTCTCAAAGTTGAATTTCAATTTTTTTAATCCCCCCCCCCTCCTCAATGAAAACAATGAAATTCGGACTAGAAAGTTTGTTTTATGAATTGCACCGCTCTAAAAATAATTGTAAATCCTTTTTTACGTTAATTTTGTGATTACTTATAAAAATTTCATTAATTTAAATCTAACAACAGACAACATTGCGCACAAAATGTCTTGAAATCCTTCAACTTAGCAGTGATTGCAAATTCGGTAAGCTTTAAACTATATTGATAAACACATGAACATCAAGCGGATTGTAACACAAACAGAGAAACGCTCTTTCTGTTTTTTTTTTTTTTTCTTGTAATTTTTCAAATACCGCACTCGTATTACTACCTAGTAACACAATTCTAAATCTTGATGTTTTTGTGGCTACTTTCAAATACATAGCTTTTAGAAAGCTAGTGAATCCTTAGTAGTAACCCTGTATAGTTGAATCTTGATGCACGAATTTTATATATCACTAAGTGAAGTCAAAATTTATCAAGTTAATACATATTGAAAATATTCACCTCTTATCCTTTGTTGTTTCAAGAATGTGTGCAACACGTTCTGAACTTTCAAACTGATATTTTACTTTGAGACATATATATTTTTTTGTAACGAAAAATTGAAATTCTTTCAATTTAACACACGTTTTGTGCTGTTGTATAATTTTATTGAAACTCATTTTGAATTTTAAGGAACAATTTTAAAATTTGAGCTTTTACCTTGCAGACCATGGCTGCAACAAAGCGAAATGCTGGTCTAACTTCCGCTGTGCCCCGCCAGTCGTTGAATGATGAGGAATTGGTAAGTTTTAGAAATATTGTTTAATGCTTTTTCAAGCAATGCATAGTAAAAGTTACATGCATTGCTTGAAAACATTAACATTACTCTACTATTTAGGGTAAGAGGCGTATCAGGTTAGTAATAATATGAGCTATGATGTTGATTTTAACTCCTTTTTTTTCTTCATGTTCTGCATATTTGGCCTTTTTTTGCTTTATATGGAATTATTTGTAATTTTTTTTGTTTTTAATATTTAGAGTTCATAAATATTTTTTTGAAATATTATTATTCTTGTAAAAACATGTTGACTTTTATAGCTTGAAGCTCACTTCGGACAGTTAAGCTGTAAAAAATAGAAAAAAAATGAAATAGGTGGAGCATTCGATACTTAAGAGTTTGCTTTTGGCCAAGACGAGTTTTTTCGAGTTGCAGAATGTTAAATTTTTTAAACGATGCAATACAGCTTTATTTTTTAAGGATAGTAACTAAGGATTAATCAATTTATTTCTGCTTTCGAATTCTTGATTGGTTGGTTTACTTATTTTTAATGGCGCAAGAGCCCTTGAGGGCTATACTGCGCCAAACGATTTTTTAGTTTAAAATTTATACATAAATAAAAAATCAGGGTATGATAAAAGTAAAAATGTTTTGGAGAGAAAGGTATAAACAACAGTAGTTTAAAACAAGTAATAAAAAACCTGTAAACATTAAAAACTTTATGAAAGGGTTTGAAACAATAGGTTGTCAAAGAACCTTCAGTAACAAGAAAAACGGATAAAATTACATTTTGACGGCACAACCACTAAATTAAAAAGGAGAAGCCAATCTCCCGGAGGAAGGAGTATATATTGGGATGGGGTGGGTCCCCCAGCAACTCTTTCAGAGATGGATTAAAATTATTAAAATATTTAAAACGTATTTGGTTAAAATTTGGGCAGTTGCACAAGATATGCAACACTGTCTGGTTGACTTTACATCTAATACAAATCGGAGCTGGTTCACGGCATAAGAGGTATTTATGGGTGAACCTGGTATGGCCGATGCGAAGACGAGTTAACGAAACTTGTTCTCTCCTGGTAAGTTGTAATGATTTGAAACCTTTAGTCGATGGCTGGATCGAATGTAATTTGTTTTGTGTTTCGAGATTCCAGGTCCGTTGCCAATGCGTGTTAAGACATTCAGATATTGCGTTTTTAATGTCAACTAAAGGGACACTGTCATCAACTAGGATATTTGCGTCTTTGGCAGCTGAATCAGCGGCTTCATTGCCGGCAATGCCTACGTGACCAGGGATCCAGCAAAAGAGTACATGAAAATTATTTTGTGTAAGACTTTTGTATAAATGATAAGACTGAATGACTATGGGATGGCTGTTATTGTTGCAGTGGGTGATTGCTTCCACTGAACTCTTTGAGTCAGTGTATATCACCCACTTTTTGTGAGCGGATTGGGTTATTGATTGTAGAGATATCAATATGGCTTTTATTTCTGCTGTAAAAACAGAGCAAGATGGGTGTGATTGTTCAGCGGTAACTTGACCATTTATTATTGCAGCAAAGCCGACGTGATCGTTTGCTTTTGATCCGTCAGTGAAAATGTCATGATAATCAGAATATTTGCATTTTGTATCATAAAATATTTGTTGGTAGGCTGTATTGGAGGTAGTCTCTTTAGAGAATTTAGCGAGGTCATTGATGGTAGATGGAAATACTTCACACCATGGTTCAATCAGTTTTATTGTATTGAGAGTATTAAAATCTGACAGTTGCAAATCTGAAAGCACCCGGCGCATTCGGATCCCGAAAGTTGGGGTTGCAGAAGGACGATGAAGAAATAAGATAACATTAGATGGATTAAAAATATGAAGGTGTAAAGGGTGATCAGTATAAGGTTTTATTTTGAAGTAGAAGTTCAATGAAAGTTTGAGGCGTCTATTGTTTAAAGATTGTTCATGAGCAAGAATATGAAGACTGTTAATAGGTGAGGTTCGGAAAGCTCCTGTGCAGATGCGCAGTGCCTGATTGTGGATTGGATCTAGAACTTTCAGATAGCTTTTTGCCGTGGAGCCATAAATTTGGCATCCATAATCAAGTTTTGAGCGTATTAGAGCCCTGTAGATTCTTAAGAGAGACTCTGTATCAGCACCCCAGGAAGTGTTCGATAAGACTTTAAGGATATTTAATTTTAGTATACATTTCTTTTTTAACTCTTGTATATGCGGTATAAACTTGAGTTTGTTATCAAGTATAAGACCGAGGAATTTTCCTTGATCTTTTACAGCTATTGGTTGATTGTTAAGGAGAAGTGTTGGATCAGGATGAAGACCTCTTTTACGGCAGAAGTGGATACAGAAAGTTTTTTGAACAGAGAAAGTAAAGCCATTTTCCTCCGCCCATTGTGTTACTTTATTAATAGCCATTTGAAGTTGCCTTTCAATGATACTCATGCTCGATGAAGAGAAAGATATTTGAAAGTCATCAACGAACATGGTACCTTTGACAGCGGGAGGCAGTTGATCGATTAAGCTGTTGATTGCAATTACAAAAAGAGTTACGCTTAGTACGCTTCCCTGGGGAACTCCTTCTTCTTGAATAAATGCATCTGAAAGAACAGACTTGACACGTACGCGAAAAATTCGGTCTCTTAGAAAATTAGAGAGAAAGATGGGTAGATTACCTCGTAACCCATACTCGTGAAGGGTTTTGAGGATCCCATATCTCCAGGTACGGTCATATGCTTTTTCAATGTCAAAAAATACGCTCACGAGATGTTTTCGTTTGAGAAATGCTTCTCTTATTGATGTTTCGAGAAGCAATAGGTTGTCTATTGTGCATCTACCACGCCTGAATCCACTTTGATATGGAGATAGCAGATGATGCGACTCCAAAATGTATATCAGCCTGGAGTTGACCATCCGTTCCATTATTTTACATAGGCAGCTAGTGAGAGCTATAGGTCTATAGCTCTCAGGTTTTTCAGATGGTTTATTGGGCTTAAGGATAGGAATTACTGTTGCTTGACACCAGGATTTTGGGAATCTGTGTTCCGAATAAATTCTATTGAAAAGATGCAGAATATGTTCTAAAGAGGACCTGCTTAGATGTTTTAACATACTATTGTGAATTTCGTCTGGACCTGGTGATGTGTTTTTTGATTTTTGTAAGGCAGCATTCAGTTCTTGAAGGGTGAATTTTGTGTTGTATTGATTAAAAATGTTTGAATTAAAATCTAGAACTTTTTGTTCTTTGCGTGATTTGATGGTTAAAAATTTTGAGCAATAGTTATTTGCACTGGAGACTTCTGCCAAATAAGTCCCCATGCAGTCAGCCACCTCTTTGTGATCGGATAAAATACGACCGTTATTCTCCAGAATGGGTGCACAAGATATATTGTAGTTGCCAACGATTTTTTTTATTTTACCCCATACGGTCTTTGATGGGGTGAACGTCGTGATTGTGCTGACATAGGTCTGCCACGAGTCCCGCTGTCTCTTCCGTCGAATCCTTCGAGCTTCAGCACGGGCTCGTTTAAGTGCCACGAGATTTTGTGTGGTTGGATAACGACGAAACGTATTCCATGCCTTTTTTTGCTTCTTATGAGCCTCCTGACAATAGAGGTTCCACCAAGGCTTAGGAAACTTGATCCTGCCTTTAGTGGTTTTTGGTATGGCAGCGTTAGCTGCGTTTAGGATAATGTCGGTTACTCGCTTTACCGCTACATCGATATCAATATCAGTTACGTCTTCTGATTTAATTTCTGCCAACTGGGTAAATGCTGCCCAATCAGCTCGATCAATGCGAAGTCGAGCTTGCTGATGCTGCTGATGGCCGCAGCGTCCAGTAGAGGTTATCCTGATCGGAAAGTGGCCACTGGAGTAGAGACCACCCTCCACCTGAAAATCCCAACGTGGCAGAAAAGAAGGTGAGCATATTACGAGATCGATGGCATGGTAAGATTGGGTAGAAAGATGAAAATAAGTGTTTTCACCGTTATTAAGGATGCAAAGATCATTGTCTTCAATAAAATTTTCTATTGTTAAACCTCTACTGTTGGAGTCTGGACTCCCCCAGAGAGGATTATGGCCATTGAAATCCCCCAAGATGACAAATGGGGGAGGAAGTTGATCAACCAGTGTCTGCAACTCCACGCTTCTTAAGTCATAAGAAGGTGGGATATACACAGAACAAACTGTGAACAGCGAGTGAAGGTGAACGCGCGCAGCTACTGCTTGCAGGGATGTGTTGATATTGAGTTGGCTAGATGCATAATCATTGTTGATCAGCAATGCCACTCCTCCACAACGACGGTCTCCTGACAAGCAGTCCTTGCGGTATATGTCAAAACCTTTCAACCTCGGTCTATCAGCAGGGGACAGAAAAGTTTCTTGCAGACAGAATATGGCCGGTTGGTGATATTCGACAAGATCTTTGATGTCTGTGACATTATGCGAGTAACTCTGACAATTCCAAGAAAGAATGCTCAGGGCCATGAAGAGAAAAGGAAGGAGAAACGGCCAGAAGAAGAAAAAGCAGCTCATGAAGGAGGATGGTCCGTCCACCCTTCATCGTCGGATGGCGGAAGATCTTCAAAATCTACATCCTCGTCCTCCTCCTGGGGAGGAGGTTGTTGGAATTTTTCAATTTGGGACTTGGTTAATTTTACTTTCTTACTAGAGAGTAAAAAGTCCTCTTTTTTAAAATTATAAAGTTTTGGGGGTCTCTGTTTAGAGGCTACCCAGATTTTTGCGCGCGTTTGAATATTTTTCTTTTTTTCACTAAGTTTTTTCAAATTCTGTGTGAGTGGTTTCTTTTCATTAACAGTAACAGATACAGTATTTGTTTTTTGTATTTTTTGTTGATTTTGATTAGTTTCCTTAAAAGAAGATTTGGGGCTATAATTTTGTTTATTTGATTTGGTTGTGTTTACAGTTTTGGCATTAGTAGAAGCATCTGTTTGGGTATCTGTTTGTGTGCATACAGACTTCAGTACCTTCTTAACGGCTGAAGCATATGAAACACCTGTTGTTGGTGTGCGGGATTCAACTAGTTTTCTTGCATCTGGATAAGATATTTTTTGTGTTGTTTTAATTATCTGAATTTCTTTTTCTGTGAGCCATTTTGAGCATGATCTGGAGTATGAAGGATGGTCCCCTTTGCAGTTTGCGCATTTGTAGGTCTTGTTACATGTATTACTGTCGTGTCCGGGCTCTGCGCACCTGGCACAGGTGTCAGTACCACGGCACGCAAACTTCGAATGTCCAAACCGCTGGCATTTGAAACACCGGAGCGGATTTGGAATATAGGGGCGAACTGGGCAAGAGAGATAGCCGGCTTTAACACGTTGCGGGAGGACAGGTGTATTGAATGTCAGAATGACATGTTTGGTGTTTATTATTTCGCCGTTCCGTTTGATGGTGATCCTTCTGACTGAATGTACGTTTTGATCCTTCATTCCCTCCAAGATTTCCTCCTCGGGTGTAAAGAGAAGGTCAGGTTCGGAAATTATTCCCCGTGAAAAATTAAGAGTTTTATGTTCTGAAGTTGTAACAAGATATGAACCAATTTGTGTGATTGCCATTATAGATTTAATTTGTTTTGTATCTTTAATTTCAACTAGAATTTCACCGCTGCGTAGTTTTTTAACAGATTGATATTCTCCTATTAAATGAGTGAGCGCTTTATTTATCAAAAAGGGGGAAACTTTGCTTAAATTGAGGTTTGGATCGTTGCGTTTAATAAGAAAAAACTTAGCTGTGCTCGACAATACGTTCTGACGCTCCCCGCACGGGGGAGAAGGGTTATTTATATTATCATCCATAAATAAACCTGGGAACTAGGGGGAAAAGTGGGGTCTAGCCCCTGTGTAGCCCCCCTACACAGAGGTAAGGCTGCGTACGACAGGGTTCGCCTGCTATCCCTGAAGACTCCCGTTTGAAGCACCGACTACCCCCGGTACCACGCAGCCATCGGCACGGTTGACACACCTTGGCTTAGGGGTTTTCGTCCGAATTTGGTAAGTGTGATGAGGGAAGGAAGGGAAAAAAATCCCCTCCTGCCGATATTCTGTTTGAGCAACTGGGGGTTCACGACTCCTCCCAAGAGCTCGCCCCGAACTCACCACACCGCAAGCCCCCCCACCACGACAAGGTAAACGGACACGGGGGGGTCGAATTCTTGAGCGAAGTAGTTTCTGAAAGCTTGTGTTATGGAGCTTTTAGATTGGCCAGGTTGCGATATTTGAAGGACAGAAGCTCCTTTCTTAGCCAAAAATATCGACAGCCTCACTGACCTGAGCCCCATTGTGAGTAGAAATCCATTGGGGTACAACTTCATTTTCATTATTTGATATTCAGTTGAGGCTATCAAAACAGAAATTAGTAGTGCGAGTATAAGTGCGGAAATCAGTCTGTAAGTCAATAGCTTGTAGAGCGGCTTTGATATTTAAAAAGAATAAAAAATATATGAAAAGGAAATTGAAATTTGTGTAACATTACAACTTTTAGAATCGAAGAGTTAACAACTGGCTGCAATATTCTTCATTACGAAAACTCATAATTTGTCAGAAACGAATTTAAGTTTTTTTTTTTCTTAATCTTGATTCTCTCTCGAGTGACTAACTTGTAAGATTTCCCCGACTGCATTGCAAGACGCGTGACTTTCGTTTCTCTCACCACCCCTCCATGTCCTTTGCAGAAGACGCACGTCTACAAAAAGACCCTCCAGGCCCTCATCTATCCCATCTCCAGCACGACGCCACACAACTTCCAACCATGGACGGCCACTTCGCCAACCTACTGTTATGAGTGCGAAGGACTCTTATGGGGCATCGCCCGCCAAGGAGTGCGCTGCACTGAGTGCGGAGTCAAGTGTCACGAAAAGTGCAAAGATCTACTCAATGCAGACTGCCTGCAACGTAAGTGCTCACACTCGACACTGGCCATGTCTTTCTTGTTATAAGTGCTTTTCTTATAATCACTGTATGATTTTGGATGGGCAAAGCTTTTTAATCGTTTCCAAAAACAGAAATGAAAAATATAAAGTTGATTTTGTCTATAAAGTTAGCGAAATTTATTTTAAGTCTAGACCTAAGCAAGCATAGAATTATCAATAATGTTTTTTTTGGGGGGGAGGGGGGGAATTTTACTAACTTTTAGATAGTTTCCAAAAAAAAAAACAGCGAAAATGAAAAATAGTAACTATGACGCTAATTGACGCTAATTAATTTTTAAGACTGAACACAAGCAAGCATGGGGCTGTAAATAATCGGCTTGTGAAACATAACGAATTTTGAAAATAATCGAAGTCTTCAAGGCTCTCCTTGATTCAAGTCAACAATTTAAAAGCATTTTTAAAAACTTTTTGCTGTGCATTTGTTCGTGATCTGTTGATCAGGGAATCGTTCATTTTTTTATCCGTAAATAAAATTCATTCGTTTAAATCTCTTCGTTTATTTACAAAATATATTTAAGTTTAACAAAAGTAAATTTAATTTTTTAATATAAATAATTAAAAATTGTAAATTAATGAAGTTACAAATTCTGTAAAAAAACACGGACAATAGAATGTAAAAATAATAAAATTGAACTGATTAACTTACCGGGCGTAAACAAGGTGTCAACGAAAAACTGAAGAACAAGTGATGCCGAATGCTTTATCATAAAATAGAAAAGAGGAACAGATTTAACATATTTGTGTAGTTGATAAAGACTGATAAAAATGTTCTTTCAGTCATGTTCTAAACCGCTCACATTAAAATGAATAAACGAATTAACGATATGTGACAATAGTACTGTTAGTACATCAGTGCAATGCACCAAATTCTGTTCCAATCCGTATTCCATTCCGCTCTCTGTTTAAAAAAAAAAAAAAAACGAGCTGATGTGTGCCTCATATGACTTCATTTTACTCCAATTTAACGTCATTTTCCCATTACTGGCAAGTTTAATGTGATTCAATAGATTACTCTCTAAATATCACCAACAGTGGCCAAATTAAAACCAGATTTAAAAAAATATATTAAAAAATCGCCAAATTTGTCGCCAAGTTGGCGACAAAGCGACCAAAAGACTGGCGATATATCGCCAAGTGTCCGCAAAATTGTAACACCACTTGAGTTTATATCGAAACTAACAATTATTTCCCCCAAAAAGGGAGCAAAAGACCCCCTTAGAAACACCCGAATGCAACCAAAAGAGAAGGTGCACAACTAGACCCCACTAGGAGTCGGCGTACCAAATTTCAACTTTCTAGGACGTACCGTTCTTGAGTTATGCGACATACATACGCACATACACACATACGCACATACATACATACGTACATACAGACGTCACGAGAAAACTCGTTGTAACTAACTCGGGAATCGTCAAAATGGATATTTCGCGTGTCTATACGTTCTTAGACATTTATCCACGTGTGGTCGAGTTGGAAAAAAAAACTTAACATTCATTCGGGGGTGAGCAAAATGGAAATTAAGGTCGATTTTTGAGTGAAAATTTTTTCGCGAATACAATACTTCCTTTTTTGTAAAAGGAAGTAAAAAAGCCAGTCATTTGGTAGGAGATTGTACTGCAGCATTTTAAACAATCTGTCTTTTTGACCCGTTCATTCATGATCGACATATTCCTAGTACACAAACCTTCATTGCAGACATTGCATAGAGTAGGTTACACAACACTGAATGAAAAATCAATCATTACTAAGATTGCAAATATTCATACCGAGAGATCCGTAGCACACAACTTTCAAGATAGACATTACAGTTTTTAAAATAATTTGACAAAGTTTAATATTTTTTTTACAATTATTTTAATCGGTGCCCAGATTGAAATTCATTTTTTGCACTTCTGCACATGACATCGCAAGTGATGAAATGCGATTCACTGATGCCATTAGCGCACAGAGCAAATTATCATGTTATGGCAACGCGGTTGGCAGCAAAGCGTAAACATTTAGTGCACCAATGGAGTAGCACACCGAAGTACATTCCTTGTGACATCATAAAGACTACGCCTTTTTTCAAAATCGGAGATTTAAAAAAATAATAATAAATAATAACTGTTGAGAAAATAAAAGTTTTTTCTGCCTCCCTCCCCCCCGCCCCTGCTTATTCTATCAGTTTCAGTGACCAAAAGTAGTACTTTTAACGGAAGGAAATAACACCATTGAAAAAATAAATATATAAAATATGCAAATAAATGAACTCTAAAGTATGTAAAGATATTATGCATAGCTTCTAAAAGTATCTTTTATGTATTTCCCAAATTGTCCATTGTTATTGAAAATTTACTTTAAAACGAAAGTTGTTGTATTTAGAAAAGTTGATCTGAAGATAAAACTGATAGGTTTGGAAATTTTAATTCTTATTTTGCGATCTTATCTTTTGTTAAATGATTGGGATTTACCTTCTTTAGTTGTAAGTCTTTTCCTTATCAAATGATAGAACTTTTCTTTGTTCCTCCTTGATTTAATCTATTTCCTTCTAACATACGCCATTCACGGCTGTATAATTTATTGATTCTGTTTAAAATGCATCATCTTATTTCCCTTGCATTATTTACATCCTGAAGCTTACAACTTACATTGATAAAAAGGTTCCTTGTAACACCAAAACATGTTTTTTTTTTTTTTTTTTTTGTAGTATATTAATGCAAATTATAAGTATAAAATATTAATATTTTCTAACTTTCAATGGTGATTTGAAAGTCTGAAATTCAAACATAATTTGCTAAAAATAGTGATAACCAAGGAATGTTTTACAATTATAAAGTCTATAATCTTTAAACAGTCTTAATTTGACGACCGAGCAATTTAACTTTCCAATAATAAAATTAATCTTACCGAAGGTAAGGTTCAGTACCTTTTTAGTTAAAATAAAATGATCTTTCTTTGAAAGATTGCAAAAAAATAAATAAGTAATATAACTTAATCTTTTCGCTGTCCTGTGATTTGAAGAAGTCAAAAATAATTCTTAAAGATTATTTCAACCCTATAAGGAATTCCTAAAACTATACTGGGTCAAATTTTTGCAGTAGTTAAAGTAAGAGTATGTCATAAATACTAAGTGATTAACTGCAAGATTATTTTAACTTATCGGATTAGTTTTAAAATAAAACTATGTTAACAAAAGCTAAAAGTTCAGCTAAAACGCAGAAACTAGTAAAAGAAAGTAACTAGGCCAAAATACTTCTATTTAAAAAATGTTCCAGATTTTTGGTAACTCTTTTCCAATTTATTTGATACAACTACCACCGCCTCGTAATCTTTATGGGTTTTACATTTCCGCAGACTATTTTAGAACATCCAGTATTATCAATCAAGCCCTTAACTTAGTCTTAGAAGACTAATAAAATCCGTAAGCAAGTTGCGGCCTTTTTACTCCCAGCACCAAAGATAATGACTTTCTTAAACATTTACAGGTGCGGCGGAGAAGAGTTCCAAGCACGGAGCCGATGATAAGGCTAATAACATCATTATGGCGATGAAAGAAAGAATGAAAATCAGGGAGCGAGACAAACCAGAAATTTTCGAGCTTATCAGGTCTGTTGCCACCTTTATTGCTTAAACTTTTTCTTTTTTTACTAATTCTTGATTAACAAATTAGTTCATGTTCTTTTTAATAATTTGTTCTTAGGAACTAGATATGGATTCGACTCACATGCAAATTTAATCGAAATGTTTTTTTTTTCTTTTATTTTTTACACCATTACGCTTATTTTAAAAAAGTAGTTTTTAAAAAAAATAGTTGAATTTTTAATATTAACTTGAAATTAAGAGTATCACATATTAATAAACTTTTCACTATGTTTTAAATGCTTAGGAAAATCTTCTTACTTTTTTAAGGATATCACAAGAAAATACCTCAACAGTTCTTTATTTTTTTTTTTTAATGGAAGTGGAAATGGCAGAAAAATGGTTTGTGAAGCTCCTAAATTATTTTTTTATACATTCAAAGGTTCTTTTGATGTGAGATTTTATGAAGTAAAATGAATAAACTGAAGAAAAAACTTTTGAATTATTGTATGAACTCTTCAAATATTTTTTAAAAAAAGATGTAGTAAATAATTTTTATATTAAACTTATTTCAACCTTTGTACAAAAAGGATTTTGCCTCACTTTTACTTGTAAATCACAAGGACAATGCTAACGCAAAAAACACTGCAAAGATCCGCAGAAACTTATGCACTAAAATTAGCAATACTAAAGTGACTACTTACATAGATTTAGTGTTACACTGACTTAAAGTTATTCTAATCCATTGCATGTGGAATGTCTTAATTGTTTTTCAAACATTTACTACGTGAAATCACTTTAGATTTTAAAGCAAAATGTGTCTCTGTCTATAACTGAACCTGTATCTGTAACTGTGTCTGATTCTAGAAAAATAGCAGTATAAAGAATATTTATGCTGTTTTTATATTTTATTTAATTTTGTTAATCTTTTAAAAATTATCTGTGATTTACCTGTTTATTGACATAGTCTCAGCATTTGTTTAGTAATTAAAACATTGCATGAAAGAAAAATATTTAAAAAAAATAAATAAATATTAAGTGTTATAGGAAATAATTTCGTGGATGAGGTTAACATTCGAAATAGAAGTCAGACTATTTTGAATCATCAAAAAATACAGATCCCGCTTTCCTGTTGTAACAGCTGTATAGTTGCATATAGGCCTAACCAATGACCCCGATAATTAGCATTTAGAATTTCAACACTCTTCAGATCGTAGGCCCTCCTAGTTAACTTAAACTCTTGCTTACATTTTACTAGCAGAAAGTGCCAAAATGCGCTGTTAACCAATCTCTGATGCGAGATGAGCATGGATGTTACCATGTAATGTGTACACAAGTACTTCTAAGTTACTTTTGTACTGAGTTCTTTAATTCAAAAAGCTTGGCCTGAGTGGGGGAAAAAGTCCTGAAACTATTTCTCGAAAACACGTTTTTTTTTCTTTTTGGAAAAAAAATCAGACACAAAGTTCCATGTAACATCTTCTAAGTATAATAAGAAATAACAGCGTCAAAAAGCACAAATTGCGGATTACTGCAGACAAGTGTTTCGGCGTTACACAAGGAACGCCTTTGGCCCAAGGAGTTCCCTGTAACGCCAAAACACGTGCCTGCAGTAATCTCAATTTGTGCCTTCTGATATTATTACTTCTTATTTTACTTTTCAGGACAAAGACATTTGTTTAACTTATCTTATAAGTACGTAGTCTGTCCCATAAATACTCACACTCAAGCAATCTAGCGGCCATGACGCGACTATAGTCCCGCTTACTATCGGCGATAGTTCCCTGACACTCAATGAGCTTTCAGTGCTTGGCAGATTGCCAAACGGAGTCAATGTTGCGATTTATGTTAAATTCGGTTGTCCTAGTTTTTACTGTTCGTTGAAAATGGAAATTGATGTCATCACGGAGCAACGAATCACACAAATCTCAAACATTTGAGAGATCGTGTACGTCGTGTGCGACCAAGTTTGACTCAAGACAATGAATAGATTCTTCACCACGACAATGCCCCAGCACATGCAGCATTGATTGTTTTCCATTTTCTAGCAAAAAAAAATCAATCATTACCCTTGCTCATCCTCTTTATTCGCCAGATCTCGCCCCCTGTGACTTTTTCCTATATCTAAAATGCAAAAATGTGATGAGGGGGCATCACTGTGAAGATTTGAACTCAGTAAACGAGAAACGACGAGACAACTAAAGAGCCTAACTGCTGAGGACTTCCAAAGGTGTTTTGAAGAGTGAAAAAAGAAGATGTTATAAGTGCATATCAATGAATGGAAAGTACTTTGAAAGGGACGAAATCGATGTGGACTAAATTTTGCAAAATAATTTTTTTATGGCCTCAGTTCGCATATTTATTGGACAGACTACGTATAGTAAAACGTAATTTATTGATTCCATTAAGACTAGAATGCATAAATCATATTGTTAAAAATGGTAAAGATACAAAAACAGGGAAGTAGACGTGAAATCCATAGCCAAGATCGAACATTCTTCAAAGTGTAGAAACCTTCTGAAAAATCAAGTTTAGAAAGCAACTGAGTTTACCCGCTGAGTTTCGATCGGTTTGTTTTTATGACACAACATTAAAATTTCAAACATTCGTCCTTTATAGGCGTTTTCTTTAGGTAAACTATACTTTTTCAGCATTATTCTTTGTCATCTCTTTAAAAGCATTCTGTAACTTTCGCATTTAATTACTATTCTTAACACAAATGCTGAATTCCTACTTCCCTTGTGCTAATTTGGAGTGACATCACGTTTTCTGCATTTTTCAAAGGCAATAAAATTTTTGAAAGTAAATGAGTATTTACATTTTTAAATTCATTTTGAAGAAAATTGCATTTTAAAGAAATAACTTCTTCAAAATTTCTTCTGACCAAAATTTCCCAATTGTAAAGATTCTCTCTCATTTTTTTTTTCAAGTTTATTTATGTAGCATTTCTGGCTTTTCTCTAGCTGATTTCAAAATACAGTGAATATTCCTAGAAATCAAGTTTACTAAAGTTAGTTATCTTCTTTGAGAAAACAGAAAACTATTTCAAAAGTTAACCAGTTTCCTGTCCCTCCTGTAAACTCTTCCCCTAACACAAATGATCAAATAAATCCAGTTTTATAAATTTCAGTTCACAAAAATATGGAAATTTCAGGAATAGTGAATAGATTTTCTAATATTTTCCAACTTCTAAACAACATGACACTTATTCATCTTTGAAAAATGAAAAAAAGTATACGTTTTCTCTTTTGTTCAGGGCTGTAATTTGAAAAAGGTATATTAGTAGAAAACAACAGGCTTTTTTTTTTTTGCTTGTTTTTAAGTTAAAAACCATAACTTAGTTTGCTGAAATTAAGATTTTCTTGAATTCTCGTTTTCTATTAAAAAAAATAATAATGAAAAACAAATATGTCTCTTTAGTTTGTTTTAGTAGTAAGTGTTCTTGAAAACAAACATAACTTCCTTACGATATTTAAATTCGGTCCAAAGACACTAACTTTCGGAGAACAATTAGATGTTTTTCTGCTATTTGTTTCCTTTTTAAACCAGGAACATTTCTTGAAAGTTTATAAGCTTCAAGTCGTTTCTTTGTGTAAATAAAAAACAAAGTATTATATTCAAAGGAGGGAGAGTGTTTTGTTGTTTTCTAGTTTCTTATAAGCAAACTAGGAATTAGTTTTATCTTAACACTACTAGGGTAACGGCACCAGTAACAGACATGCCTAAGATCCTCTGAGGTTAACTCGATTTTCTGAGCCTTTTAATGTATTTATACTGTTAAAACTATTTTTCTCTGGTGCAACTGCATCTCATCTAATATTTGTCTGCTTCTGGATCCTCTGAATTTGTTAATTCGATTTTTATTTGCTTAGTTTCGAAAAATGGTCCGACCCCTAAATAGCAGACACCAAAAAATCTGATGATACCCAGTAACACATAGAACGAGGAAAGGATGAGCAATGGACAACATTCCCTTTTTCTATTCAAATTGAGTAGAAGTTCTTTATTTTTAAATCTAAAGCCTTTTTAAATTCAAATGAACATGAAACACCAGCTGACCTTGTGATGGCTGGTCATTTCCTTCCACCACAGCCTTGTATATACCATCTGGCTCATAAAATTCACTCTGATAAATACTAGATGGCTGCACCGTATTCATGGGTCACAGCAGCATCATTTACCCACCTATAATTCTTGATATTGAAATCCAAAGTTATGACTGCCTGAAACTGGACTTTTGTCTGTCACTGGTGCCGTTACCCTTGGTTTTAAAACTACCTAATTTACATTTTAAATTTACTTTCATAATCTTAAAAAATAAACACACAAAGTGTTCTCAATGCCTATTTTATTTATTTGGCTGATAACCATAAAAATATTTTTGTAAAAAGCATTTTTTCGATTACGTGTAAATTTTTTTTAAAAATGCCTCTTGATAATTTGAAATTTTCTTGCTTTGTTTGTTTTTAGATTTTTTAACTAAAATAAGAATATTTTTTAGAAATAAATTGTTTTCATTAATGTCCTATACGTCACATAAGCTACAATTTTTTGGCTAATTTTGATGCAGTCTTGTTTGAATCGCTCAGAAACCAATGCGGCTAAGTTTCCATTTTTATACATTCTTCTTTATTTTAAATTTTATGGAATAAATTATCTCTTAGTTATTATAGAAGAAGAAAAAATTAATAAAAAAACATAATAATAATGTGCATTTCTTATCCACTTAAAATAAACTGTAACTGTTTTTCAGTTAATAGATTCTGCATTTATTTTACCTATAACTAAACGCATTGACGTCTGAGCGTCTTTTATGGTTTGTTTTCGATGCAGTTTCGTTGTAAGTTATAGTGTGGCTCTAATAAGTTTAAGTTTAACCTTGACACAGTTTACTCCTTTTTGGCTAGTTCAGTGAAATGGGTTTGGCTCGTTATTGGCGCGGATTTGAGTTGGAATACTTTCGCTATGCTGCAGCGAAACTTCATCAGATCAACTCTGCCAATCACCCTTCCATACTACCTCAAAAAGAAGTAACACAGTCAAAATCCAAGCTTTACCTTATCAGAGTCACACTATAACCTACCAATTCAAGAGCAATCAGACAGTTACAGATACAGTGTATACGGAATGTGTCCGTTGGTTCTAACTCTTGTGCCTGGAATCTGTGTTTGAAATTTTGTTTCATCCACCGACTTATAGGGGCATATTTTCTGTCGAAAACAACATCCACGCGACGCACATGAAGGCCGTGAAACAGAGTGTCCTGGACGGTACCTCCAAATGGTCAGCAAAAATTGCAATCACCGGTAGGTCCGGAGATACACGTCACGTGGTTGCTTCGTTGCTTTGGCCTGTCTTTGTGCTCTGTGTCGTTGTACCGATATTGTGCCGTTGCATCGATATTGTGTCGTTGTACTTTGCAGTGTGCCACTAGATAGCCTTTTTAGCAGAGGCACTTCAAATAATTGAAGCAGTTCAATTATTCTTATTTATTTGGGGGGCATTTTGAAACAGAAAAAAAACTTGTTTTAAAACTGGTTTTAGTTGCTGTTTTGCGTGAAATTCATATATTTTCCGAGAATCAAAAAGTTAATAAATTATGTTTTTAATACATGAATTACAAAAAAGATCGTAAGTATTTTAGAATTAAATACAACTATTGAAAGTTTTAAATTGGTTTACCCAATGGCATTTGACAGAAAGAATGTGCACATTAAACAAGTATCACGTGGCTTTTGTCATGAAGATTTTGTTCACTATTAGACAACGAATAACGTTTTGTATTGCTTCTAGACTAAGAAAGAAAATCTGTAGGTTAAAGTTTCCGGATTTTAGCTAGAAGCTTTATTGAACGTAGTAGGAAGAAAAAAAGGGAGAGACAATAATTTTTTTCCTAAACTTATTATAAACGGCAAAATTTTCCAACATGAATACGAGAGAAAACATTTTAACACACAGAACTGGACAAATAAAATATACGCAATTTTTCTGGATTTCAAGAAGCTCCTTTCCCTATCCATAATTATTCCTGCATCAGTAAAGGAGTTTTCTTGTTACCCTAACATACACCATTTTGCAAATTAGTGTTTTACAGCGTCGTTTCTACCACATTCAATTTTCATGCAAAAGTTTATCCACATCCATTAAATTATATGTTATCAGTGTGATTCAAAAATCGTTTTTACTATAGCAGCTTATTTTATTGCTGCGTTGGGCACAATCTAGTCGGGAACTTCTCAATGTGGCATTTAAAAAGTAAAACACCTTTAACAAACCAAATCTAAAAAGATTTTCCCAGGACAATGCTCTTTTCCCTACGTTGCCAACATCGCTTTTACACCAGCAATAAACATAAAATTGCCGATCATAAATTGCTAATCAGAGATTGAAAGTGGCACGCTGCTATGATATTTGATGTATTGTGACTGTAAAACGGCATGTAAATGTGCTACTCCTTGATGTTGTTTTGTGTTTTGAGGGTTGCCATAATTGTATGCTGCGTTGCCCCAATCATCAAATCTGTTGCTAAACACATCTTATGCAACATCGAGTTTAGTGCCAAATATACATGAGCAATCCTGAAAATTAGAGTGCAGATAATTGATTAAAATTTGCAATTAATCGAACTTCATTCAAATCTACAATGTGGAAGCACAGCACACGGGTGAAATCGGAACTAAGTGAAATGATTGGGCTATAGCATGAACTATGGCAACCTGTTCATTCTTAATGTGGTGTTTGCAGGATGACCTTTACCATCGACCCTGACACGCATATCGACGCTCTGCAACAGGGCGAGGCTCAAATAATGGAGGGAACTAGCAAGTGGTCCGCAAAGATTGCCATCACAGGTACTTAGTACACCATACCACTTGACTGCACAAAGCCACCTCTTGCCTTCGCAGTCAACAAAAGTTCTTTAGATCTTCCTAGGCTCTTATTTTTAACTTTTATTTTTAACGGAAGATTGTGTCGCAACAGAAAATTTGGATATTTTGTGCTGGATAAATTGAAGATAATTTTCATTAACATGGTGATGATTAGTTAAATGTGTATGTAAATTTCAAATAAACAATAACTCAATGTATTGCTACAGTGCAACTTTTTGTTTTATTGCATTTTTAAAAGATAAGGTTACGTTGATTAATTTTAAGTACCTTATTATCATCAACCAGCCAGGTTGCAACACAGTTTTAAATATGTGTGAGCATAAATAATATGGTACCTAATTTGGAGCTCTTAAGTTGCTACAGAACTTTGCGACGTTAAAATTGTCACAATATATCAATTGTTTCTATAATTATTATTATAATTTTAACACAGCATAATTTCGGAATCCCCCAGCTTTCATTAGTTTTGGGTTTTTAACTCATTCAAATTTTGTACCAGTTATCACCTTTTGAATTTAGGTTGTAAACGAATGGTACTCTTTATTCAGTTTTTATCACTTCTTCAGCAATTGACATTAATTAGACCGAGTGAATTCTGAGAAAAGTCAACGAACAGATTGCAAACTTGCTTTCAATAGTTCCATTCTTCTCATCGCAGAGAAGTTAAATTACAGGCAAAACTCTGATCTGCCAGTGAAAGAATTTCAAAATAATAATAATAATAATAATAATAATAATAATAGGTTCACACATTCTGGCTACTTAATTTTCATCACTTCGCCAGAAATTTTTATCTGATTTTTATTCCACATGGCACATTTTTTTCTGCCTTTTGGTTTCATGATTTGTTGCTTGAACGTTTCGTGACGTGCAATCATCACCAAAAAAATACTTTTACATTATACTCTTTAAGGACTACTAATTTTAACAAGACAATAGATTTTTTTATAAGTAAGGTAATATATACTTGATAATTTATGTTTAATAAATCAGGATTAAAAGCAATGAAATATTTTTTGCCATCATTAAATTTTTCGTCTTAGGTTATAAAATATTCAAAACTATTTCATGACATAAGGTTATAAATAAAATATGATACTTCAATTTGATGCAGACTTTCCTTAATTCAAAGAGAAATACTACCCATAAACATAATTAAAATAGCGATATTCATTTTTTAATTAAAGTTTTTATGCAGTGGGTTATTAAAGTAGCCCATAAACAGTTATCGAATTTTTAATTACCGTAACAAAAGATGTCTCCATAAATTTTCTTAACTGAAGATTAATTTATCAGTTCAGGTGATGTTGTTACATAAAAAATGTAAGGTGTTCAGTTTTGGATTATTTCCTGAAGCTTACATATGCATGTAAATTCTTGCAGTATTGTTGCAGTACTATGACTACTAATTACGAATATTCGTTTGTAGTTTTACGTGCAAAGTATGAATTCATGTTTTACTGCAGAGGTTTTTATTCTGCACGGCTTTATTCAGAAGTATTTTTTAAAAAAAATATTTCAGTAGCTCAGTTAACCGTTTTGAATCTTTTCTTTCTGGATAATAAACTCTTGCGATTATAAGTTCAGTTTTAAACTTTCCATCGATACGTTTGGTAATGTAAGGCAATCCTAAAGCATAAAATTTGTTACGTGACGCAATATTTTCCATTTATTTAGAAGACTTCAGAAAAAAACAACTCCTTGTTTTCGGTTTTTTCAGAATTGACTTTTGAAGTAAATGCACTTGGATAACAACGATATTAGGGGAAATAACAAATGTAATGTGTCAGATCATGGAATAAAATAATTTACACTTATAAAAACTAAAAGTTAATCAGCTTCATCAGAAAAAACATCTTAGTTTCAGAGGTTTAGAGGTTTTCCTGCCGAAATTTTGAGCTTTCCTTTTTAAAAATTTAAAAAGAATTCCAATACTTTTTATTTCCTTATACGTCATCCATACTAGCTTTAAAAAGTTAGCATAGTGTAGAAATCAATAAGAATACAATTTAGAAAAACATTTCTTGCTATTGAAATGTTAACTGTAACTGCTGTACATTTGCTGTTTACGATAAACTCAACTTTCGTACATGTATACGTGATTTAGAAAAACAAAAACTTTTGCACCTTAAAGTTAAAAAATATATACGAAAAACGTCTTTGAATGTATTCCGGCACAGTCAATAGTAACTATCCCCTGTTGAATATTGCAAAGAAGAAACTTTAAAAATGAGCTATGCTACGAGAGAAAGTCACTAAAAAGGTTACAAAAGATAATGAAAAAATAATTTACCATGACAATCACTTGGAAGCAGATCTTTTTCCCATATTTTCTCCAGCAATGTTGATGCACTTATCCCATTGACTTATCAGAGCCCCTATTCCAGCTGCACAACATTCTTTTGGTTTCTGTTGCTGTCTAACCCACAGCAGGGTTTTATGTTGAGCGTAGTTGTCATCTCCAAATTGTTTGCCTCCAAGATATTGGGCAAACAGATGAAAATTTCTTGGGGCCAAGTCTGGGCTGTAAGGTGGATGCTGATTAATTGGAGTCATCATGAAAAGATGATAACGACGTTCAACATAAAGTCCTACTGTGGATGAGACAGCAACCTAAAGAGTTTTATGCAGCTGGAATTGAGGCTCTGATAAAACGATGGGATAAGTCCATAAACATTGCTGGAGATTATATGGGTTTTTTTCCTAAATGTGATTATCTTAATAAATTATTTCTCTTTTGTGACTTACTTAATGATATTCCCCCATTGGTTCTATTACATATTATTGTTAGTGAAACAGTATACAATTTTTAATAACATCTAAGTAAGATTTACGTTAAACTTGCTTGCTGTGTATAATATAAAGCAGTTAAAAAACACTTAAAGCACACTAGTGAAAAGCTATTTACTTCTCACAAGTAAAAAATATCAGACCTTTTTATGATCCATTAACATTAACTGCCTAAGTATACATAAATAAGAAAGAATATTTTTGTTAAAGCCATGTTATCCAGCACATTTATCCAAATCCAAATTAAAGCTGTTGAGATGCATTGCGTCCTATAGGCGAAGAATATAGATCGCTAGAATTTTGCTCTTACATAGAATTCCTCAAACTGGTATAGCTACTAGTTGTAACTAGTCAATATAGTAAGAAACTACATAAAATAGAAAATGTTAATTTTTTAGTAGTTCCTTATTTCGAACTCCTGTTTATAGAAAAGTAAAATGTAAAACATGATCTGTGAAAATGGAGGAAATGTTTCTCCCATACAAGTCAAACATCTATAATACTTATATATTTTGCTATACAAAAAATTGTTAAGTTCCATTAAGCATCTATGAAAAAATTATGTTTTTAGTATATATTTAAAGCTAAACCTATACTAAATCAAATTTGCCTGCACATCATTTTTATATGCAAGAAATTAAACACAGATCTACAGTTAACTTAAAATTTCTTCAATATTTAGTTTAAAAGTATCTACACAGAAAGAAATTTAAACTGGAATAAAATTATTTAATTGGGGTAGAATTTTTGCTGTTATTTTCTCCAATTTTAAACTTAAAATTTGAAATTTATCAGCTTTTACTTATGCTGCGGCGTTTATTTTACAAAACCCTTTCTAAGAAATACTTTCCTACAAATTTTTCAACGTTTCGTTATTTCACTGCACTAAAATTTCTGCACAATTAAAGGATTTCTGCATTTTTCCCTGTTCTACACGGGTTTTTCAATTTCTCTTAATTTTCTCATTGCCTGTTTCGTGCTCAATCTCTCTTACATTTGTGGTATTTTTGCTTTAAATCGTTTACAACGTCATATTTTTTATTAGCGGCCTATTTTAATGCGATTAACGAAAAATAGTTTTTATAAAATTTTTGTGCTTAATTCCAAAAACTTTCTCTGAAAATATTTATATTTTACGTATTTAAAATATGTTATTTATTTAAGTATTTTACATTATTTTTATGTATTTTACAATGAATTTTTGATTTTCTTAACATAGTTAGGATGAAAATAATTAATTTTTAAACAACGCGAGAAAAACAATGCAACACTGAAAGAATGAGAGCTATAATATGAAAGATTTTATTAAGATCGTTATTTTTAAGGAAAAAACATACATTTTTCTAAAATTAAATTTTGTAGTCGAAAAACGTTTCTCTGATGAATATTTATCATTTAATTATTTAAAGAATACATACATTATTATTTTATTTATTATTAGTGAAACGTGTTTATTGCTTTTTTCTTTTTAGTTCACATATAAGACGAAGCATATTAAAGATTTAAAAGAAAATCTGAACTTTTGTTAAACATCCCACCTAATTTGCATCACTTTATAATTTTACCAAAAAGATCAATAAATATGCACATTTTTGTTTTGATAATTTATTTTTACATTTATAAAAAGGACAGAAGACGAATTTTTGTGCAATTCAATCGCTTATTGCACATTGTAGCTTTTACGTATTTTATTTATTTTTTATTTTCTTCAATAAATATAATTGTTCCTTCTTTTGTGCATATTTATAAATTAATTAATTTCTTTATTATTTTAATAAAAGCATTTGACAATGCATACTCAAGATTAAAAGAGAAATCCGAAATTTTAATAAACATTATACATTTTAATATATTAACGATTTTTCTTCAAAGAATGTCTACATTTTAAATATTTGAAAAACATTTATTCTTTCATATTTTATTGCATTTTTCTTTATGTTTTATTAGAAACAGTCAATGATGCAGTATTAGAGCTAAAAAAAAAAAGTCATCTCTCATTTAAATTTATGCTGACTTATATTACTGTTTTATTATTTCCTATTTTAATTAAAATTCTTAAGAGGTCTTTATTCAAAAAGCAATTATTTTCATTGAAAAAACATATTTTTAATTACTGTCCTTAGAATCTGCTGATTGTGTTCATTTTGAAGTCAAATTTATGTAGAGACCTAATTAAGAAATATTTCAAAGTAGAATATATGAATACAAACAAAGGCATTATCTTTCTGCCTTTTCATTTTTTTTTTCTATTAATTAAAAGTTTTTTTTTTTTTTTTTCAAGTGAAGTCCGAATCTCACGCATTGTATTTTCAATCAACTTTTAAGAAATATTTTAAAGTAATTTTGACATATTAAACAAATTTAAAACTGAAAACAATTTTTAAAAATAATATATACCTTAAAACTGAATATTAAAAGTGTTAAAGTTAATGCGACTTATGTACGTATTATGCAAATAATGTTACAAACTCATGTTAAGTGTTTGCTAATCTTATACAAAAAGTTGAATGCTTTAATAAACAAGTTTACAAAACAGGAACGAAAAAATATTTTTTTGTACATGGCTTTAAGTAAACTACTCAAAACCAGTAGGTAACATTGAAAATATTTGATGTATTATACACATTTTACAAACTTATCACTGGGGCAGTAAAAAAAAACTCTTTCTGGTCAAACAACGAAAGCTTTTTTTTTTTTTTTTTTTTTTTTTTTTTTTTTTTTTTTCATTTTGTGCAACGTTTTATCATGAGAAGTGTTAGATGTTGCTCAAAAACAAAAAACGCAATTTTCGTCTGACATGAAAAAGTTTTATATTCTGTTAGGCATTAATGACTAACTTTTAATACTTCTTACGTTTATTATAGTTACGCATATAAACTGAAGATTTTTCTTAAAAAATAAAACTAGCAGAATCCATTAGCCATTAGTTATGTATATGTTGTTCAACGAAGAGATTCAAGACAAAACTCTAAATTAGAGTGAAACATGTAAAAAAAAAAGGTGTTTCCAAATATTGCTTATTTGCTTCAACAACATGATAGCTCGAAAATTCTTCTTTTTGAGTTAATGCTTCATGATCATTGTAATCATTAATGTAGTTACCCTGACAGCATCAAATCAAAAATCATAATTTTTCAAGCTACCACGTTTTTGCAGTAAATGAGCGATATGTATAAAATACTTTTATAGTTACTTTTTCATCCTTTTTTAGATGTACAAAATCTTTAATTTAACTACGATGTATCAATTTCACATACATTAACTTTAATCCTTTTTGAGGAGTATAATCATACGAAGTATCAATAATTTTTAACTACAGGAACATGACTATTATTGTCAACTTATTTGAGTTTTTCTTCTCACTCTTCAACTTTTTTGATGTACTACAATATGCACGAGCATGAATGCATGAATCCCTGCATGAACCTGCTATTTTGTATTGTGTATTGACCGCTATACTCGTATTGTTGTCTTCGTTACTGTTTGTAGTCCAGCAATTAATTTATTACTAATATGTCTGTTTGTGATATTGCTTTACAGTTACTCAAAATATCATTTTGTTTGTAAATCAAATTCTTCAAACAATTATTCTGTAAAATAATTATATTCGCTATAATCTTCCTGTGCATTTAGCTAACGCTATTAAGAAAAAAACAAGAAACTGAAGTACTTTAAGTTAATGTTATTTTGTTTCATATTTATTAGTGTTTATACAAACTTCCATTATGTTGGACTTCAAGAACGCTGAAAGTTATACATTGATACATAATTTATTTGAGATTCATCAATATTGGCAAACTATCAGGAAACCACATAATTCAAGGTTATGAAATTTTTTACAGTTTATGCAATTTGTATTAAATTTGGTACAAGTTTAAGAACGTCCAAATGATGGAACTGACGTCATACAAATCAACAAAGAACGGAATGATAGTTGAGAAAAGGGATGACAGTAATCAAACTTACGATTGATCGTTTTGAGGAACTTTTTTTTTTGTTCCTGTTCGAAAAAGGAATTTTTACTTCTGAGGAACGTATTTCGCTTTTTAAGATGTCTTACTTTTATTCTACACTAGTGGCACCCGCACGGTTTCGCCCGTAATAGAAAAATTAAAGGTCTTTTGGTTCGCTTGTATATTTACAAATAATGTATGGTGAATTACAGTTCCACGTTATGATAATTTCGTATCTCGCCAATTGGCTTGTGCCCATGTTACGGTTCCACGTTATGATAATTTCGTAATTTATGATAGTTTTTTTCTTAAAATTGGAATAAAAAAAGAACCACATCGAATTTTCGAAAAATCGCTTCGAGGTGCACACCTCCATGCTACAGACTAACTTTGTGCCAAATTTCATGAAAATCGGCCGAACGGTTTAGGCGCTATGCGCGTCACAGACATCCTACAGACATCCAGACGTCCTCCGGACAGAGAGACTTTCAGCTTTATTATTAGTAAAGAAGATAAAGATAAAGATTCTTTCCCATTTTATTAAATTTTTGTGAAAAATGGGCTTAAAATTGAAATAGAAAAAGAACAAAATCGAATTTTCGAAAAATCGCTTCGAGGTGCACACCCCCACGCTACATACTAACTTTTTGCCAAATTTCCTGAAAATCGGCCGAACGGTTTAGGCGCTATGCGCGTCACAGACATCCCACAGACATCCAGACATCCTCCGGACAGAGAGACTTTCAGTTTTATTATTAGTAAAGATAAATAAATGAATGAGATAAACATAGTTTAGAGTATCTCTCTCTCTCTTAGTTGTACGCAGTTTAAAATAACAAAATCCAAGATTTCGATTTATACGGCTTAGTGCGTAACCTATCATTAGCATAAATCGAGGGATATACGCAATTGGAATTTGAACACGATCTGTTTCATCCTATTCTTGACTCATTATCATTTCATGAGTTTTCTTTTTGAAATTCTGTGTCACATTCTTAATAACATTCATAGAATTCTGTCTTACAGCGCAACGGAAGTTACTCGCCTGAAAGGATTTGAAAGACAAATGTCTCGAGCCGTTATCTTTCAGATCTTGCTTTGAGGAAGGAAGACATAAAGCAACTGTTATGACGTGGATTTGAAATACATAAAACAGTTTGATGTTTTCCTAATTTTCTTGTAAAGTATATGCATATGGAAATCGACATCTTTTCATCCCCATAGTATTTCTTCGAAAAGAAATGTTCAACTTTTTATTTGAAAAAGTTAGATTTTAACCTTGGTGTTTTCCTAGTTTTAGGAAAAATTTAGCTTGCTTAATTTTGGCGCGATTTCAGGCCAGTAAAACAGAAATTAAATACATCCTTTCTTCCGTAACTCTATACCAAAAATTAAAAATACTACAGCATTTCTAACAGATTACGCCATGTTTTATGCAAAACTTGACTAATTGCAGTGTGGCCATTCTACAACCTGTAGGTTTATTAGAAGACTGAAATCTATGGAAATAGGATTATCCGGTAATTCAATGTGTTTTCTTGTGAAGTAAAGCAGCCACTAACGTACTAAAGCAATAAATGTTACATTCTACTTTACCCACAAATTTATGTGTAAAAAATGTCTGGCACGTATTAAGAGATCAAAAGTTGACCACTTCTTAAAGTTAAAAAAGGTTTTGAGATCCACCGCTAAGTTGTAGTGATAGTGAAGACGAACTGAAGGGAAAACAAAATTGGAAAATAAAAATTTCATTGGTGGTATTTTCTGTGGATAGTCGTCAATTTTGTTTCACGGTAAGAGTTAAGTATTAGCAGAAAAAAACAGAAACGTTATTGAAAAAAGAGAAAGAGAGAGAAAGGGGTAAAAAGATTTTATTTTTTCGAAAACTTCTGTTTTCTGGTTTTAAACTGCAAATAAGTTTCCAATTCTGTAGGATTATTGTGCTTTCGGTCGCTATTTGACCGATCCATTATTTCAACTGCCATTACTTTTATACATTCACCATGTTGCTATTGGTTATCGCTAGTTTTGCCCTTTACCAAACTTTGCGGTTCTGTTCTACGTTGACGAGCGTGCAGGTTATTCGCCTTTTCCTGTATATTGTCTAAAAAAAAATGACTCGGAAACATAAAAATACATGATTTTCAGCGAATAACAAACTTTGTTGCTAACTGCACGGAGAGATTATAAAGCGAAATAAACCTTTTTTAATAGAATGTGTGTAAAAATTTAATTTTGTGCCGATCAAGACATTTCTAAAAGCACACCTGTTGTGTCATGTTCTAGTGATTTGCGCTCAGGGGCTGATCGCTAAAGATAAGAGCGGGACCAGTGATCCGTACGTCACGGTACAGGTGGGGAAAACGAAGAAAAGGACACGCACAATGCCTCAAGATCTCAACCCCATCTGGAACGAAAAATTTTATTTGTGAGTACAGAAAAATATTTAAGTTTCTTTAAAATTTCTGTAATGGAGCCGTTGATAGCAAAAGTGGTAGAAGTCAATTTTCTTTTATTTGTATTTACACTATTAGAAATTAGCTTTGACCCTATTCTACTTCATGCGAAAGTGGTATAGGTCAAAATTCAACCATTTGCCAATAGACAGTAACCGTGCCAGGAGCAAAAAAATTTCCGCTGTCTGCGGCAGATTAAATATTCAAAAATAGTCTTCAGTACAAACTAACACTACTTAAGTTGTAAAATCAAGAAAAAAAAGCGAGATCTAAAAGCCAGAACTATATGCTCTGATGGTTATATGGTACAAATCTAACTTTCTAAAATTATATATATATATATATATATATATATATATATATATATATATATATATATATATTTTTTTTTTTTTTCAAAATTTTTGCCCCCCTCCCAAGTAAGAAAAAAAATCTGCAGACTTTCTCAAGCATCTGTGACTCTCGTCGCTCTCAGCTTCAGGCAAATATAACTATTAAACTATTCACTTAAACTCAAAATCTTGTTTTATTGACTCACACCACTATTGCTATCAGCGACTCATTTATTATACATTTATTTATTTTTATCGTAATCACTAGGACTCATCAATACATTCTAAGCAGGTTTGATGCTAAAAAAGAAAATTATCTGGAAAATAACACATTTTTTTTTTACGCGTTGCGTTGCGGATTGGAGTGCAAACCCACCAGGACTTTGCTATTAGAAAATCAGGGGATCTATAAACAAAATGAGACGAAATTTTCTCATTAGCCTCAGAAAGCCCTTTTTATATCCACTAAATTAATTAGGCAAAACACTTTGTTTATTTGTCCTTACGTTTATCCTTCCAATTATATTTATCTCTTTACCCAGGAATATTACGTATTTCTTTGTTTTCGATCCAATTATTATGTTTGCATACGTCTTTTGTGTGTAGGGAAAAACAGTTAAGGTAGAATTACGAACTTTCACTACCTTGCAACAAATGTTTCAACTGCTCTCCCAAATGCTCATAAAAAATATGAAATATGTTATGGTAAAATGATTGTGGATTCCCTTGTTCATTTAATTTCTGTTCAAGCACGTGCAGTCTTATTCTTAAATACTATTGTTCATTTGACGCCTGTGTATTCGGACAACAGAATTTTAGCCAATTAGACGCCTTTTTACCTAACTTGGAATATATATTATTCCTGTACTAAATATTAGTGGGATGGGTATGTTGGCGGATATATCTTTGACAAAACCATGAACACTACAAAAAGTAATATCACAATTTATAATATGGCTCTGATAACAAACCAGGTTGAATACGTAACATTTAATAGTTTTATAAACGTTTCAAAATGCTTGTCATAACGTTAATCAGTAACCACCATTTCAAATCCTTTATAAAACAAAGTGATCTACCTCGAACTACGAATTTATATCTGTTTGGGGTTAAAGAGGAGGAATATTTTACTTGACCCAAGTTCAATAAATATGTCAGTACGTCAGTTGCAAAGCGAATTGTTTTTCAGCATCTTTATTTCATGAAACGGATTCGCTTAATTTGTTGTCCTTCTAAGTTCAAGTTATCAAAGCCGAATTATACACAGGTACGTGAACCACGTTATTATTTTTGGTTAAGCCCTTTGATAACACTTCACTCGCAGTTCCTTTCCAGAATAATTTTAACTGCATATTGATTAAAATGATGTTTTGCTCTAAAATAAGCCATATTATTAATTATTTCTGTTTATCACTTTTTGTGCTAATCGATCTAATGTTATTTAAATGAACGTTTTTGATAGGTAATAAAATTATTCACCTACATAAATTTAAATATTATAAAGTTTTGTAAGGGAAGCATTTATTCCTGTTGATTTGTTTTAAGATCACGAAGATTTAATTTTTTCTTTGCGCATTCCAAGTAAAAGTCACTTTTTGCAGCCCAAAAAGTACTACTACCGCGATAAAAGTTTTATAAACTTGCCAATTGAATGACAAGCGAAACAGCTAGTTCGGGTAATTTCGGAATAGCTTGCTCATTTCCCAGTGACTGGAAATAAGCTACGAAATTTGAATTGCTTTTTGGCAACTAATAGTTTAACATCATCTTGTAATTCATGCGCAAAACTGAAATGGATTTGACGAGCATGAAATAAAGAGCTTTTTGTCGTAAACTGTAGCCAGTGTCATTCGAGATTGTGAATCAGGAACCATAAAGTATTGAATAGAGTATGTTTCAATATTCAGAAATACATTTAGTAGAGTTAAAATATCGTACTGAACCGTTGTAGGTCTGATGATCATTGAAAATTCAATTTTTCGCATTGTGCGTTTCTGATTTTGAATGTTAAATTTGTTCGAAGATCGGATATCAGAAAAATAAAAAATATCTATATGCATCAGTTCAGAAGCAAACTTATCTCATGGTGAATAGGACAACAATGAAAAACAAGGGGAAAAGAAGGAGCTATGAGTTAGTTGCTAATTCAACCTTTAATAATTAAAAGTTTAGTTTACTACGGTATTTTTATTGTCTTCTTCTGTGTTTTAAATAAAAATTGGTCAAACAAAATTTTTCAATCATCTAATTAATTTAAAGTTAATGGAAGAGTATTGTGCCTTTTTATTTTAGATACTTTGAAATTAAAAAGTAAAAGAGGCCGAAGAATTTGATGCAATATTCATTAAAATCCTTATGTTCGATCAATTTTTTGTCGAAATACAGGTGTAAAAAGCATTTAAAAAGTGTTTTTGTTTTCTCGAAATAAGTTTCTGTAACTTTTGGCATATTTGTTCTTGTAAATTTTACTTTTATTTTTTAGCACAAAAGTTTTTTTTTTCTCTTTATTATGTTTTGTACGGTTGGATATTGAAAAACTTGTTAATCGATGACAAAACGTTTAAAACATACTGTATTAAGCATGCTGTGTTTTTTGCATTTATAATATTTTTATTTCTTCCTTTCATTTTTAGTGAATGCCACAATTCATCGGATCGCATCAAAGTAAGAGTGTGGTAAGTTAATATTCATGATTAAAAAAAAATCACTTTTATTTTTATCTTGAACGGCATGAAATTGCTTTTAGTTTCATGGAGTATTTTTGGGAGTTCGAAAGTAATCATTAATTTCGACGTATTTATTTATTCATTGGAAGTGTATTATACAAATACATTATTTCTTATTCCTCTTTGAGTTGAATCATAAATACTGCAATTTAAATGATCCAAAGCTTTTAACTACATTTTTTTACTCAGATATTTGTTATGTTCTCATAATTTATACATGCTCATTACATATACATAACAATTTTACGTTTGCACTTTATTCCTGAAATTTTAAATTTGATTATTTAATTTTTACATATTTAAGGAAGGAAAAATTATGTATAATAATGTAAAGTAAGAATTTTCTAAAAAAGATTGTGCTTATAAAATAATCATTTGTACGTGGGAGACTGTATGAGAACTCTCAAAACATATATAAATCGTTACTTTTTTACATACATATTTTTTTTAGAAAGTTGATGCTTTATATAACAATACATTAGTTCCTTATATTAAAATATATGAAAATTAAGAGCCAAAGCCTAAAATTTCCAAAACAAAATGCAAATGTATCACATTTGCCCAAATGATTGGGCGTAAAACGGTGGTAAAGAGTTATTGAAACAGCTTAATATTCATCAAGATCATCAGAAAAAAAAATTCTCGAACATCTTTTGAGTTCTATTTGAAATGGATTCCACTCTATCATGATCATTCGTGTGTAAACCGGTACTAGGAATTACCTCCATCCAATAAATTAGAAATATTTATTGTAAATTTAGCTTTGAGTTTTGAAAATGTATTACTAAAAATGCTTCTGTGAAAACATTTTTGCATTACATCATTCTAAAAGTAACCTTTACAATGTTATCTTTATTTAATACCAGGGGATTATTTGGCCCTAAATACTTTTAATATTTGTTTCATCAATGTTCAATGTAAACAATCAAATGTTCTTACAAGTAACATACTCCAAGCTTTGAATATCTTATTTTTAATTACTTTAAAGTAAATTTGAGTTTTGCTTCCGTATCAAAATGCCACTTTCATAATTTATCATCTAAAACTTATTTATTTGGCTAGGTTTATTATCAAGCTCTAATTAGAAGAAGTAAAAAAAAATTGCAGCAGCAAAGTTATCTTCTAGTTGCATTCAAAAAATGTATAAAACGCGCAACAAATCTGCGTATCTTTTTAATGCAGTTTATAGCCACCAAACTTTTTTGCAATGAATTTCTTGTGAACGGCAATCCCTATTTGGATAAGATTATGTTGACTTATAAAGAGGAAGGCAATGTATGACTGTTCGCTTGTCCAAAATAATAAGTGTCCAAAGTTACATGAAACTAACAAACGTTAACATAAATAATCGATATCGTGAATGTATTTAACAATTAAAACTCTGATAAAATGTTTTTCTGTGTAAAGTTGTCCACTTTTTTCAATCCTACCATGCGGTTTTAATGAAACTAAGATAGTTGTCAAGTTTTCTATTACGAAAAGGAAAACATTTGCGTAGCAAGAATTTTTTGCAAGTTTCAGCAAAAAAAAAAAAAAAAAAAGAAAGAGAAAGAAGAAAAAGTATTAATTAGATCGCTCAATCCATTGTTGGGGTACGATAGTTTGTACCAATTTCACACTTTATTTAATTAACTTTAATGTTTGACTTTTAACTTCTACAAATTTGAATATAAGTGATCATTATGTGCATAACGAATCAACTTTCTAAACCATTATGTTATAGTTGAAAAATAATTTGCGCATGTGTCGGGTGCGTTGTAGAAAGTTACGTTGCACAACATGTACAAATTCTTGTTTTTAAAGTCACGCAATTTTTACAGGAAATTGAAACGTTTCATATTTGGGTAGTTTAAAGTTGTGCTAAAAGTTATTTACGGAGAGAAAAATTTTGTTATTGTTGTAACTAGTACCATTCGGATCACCAAGCCCAAATAACAATTGCTAATCGATTTAAGGCAGTGGGGGTCAGCTTCCGTTTTAACGAGCACCATTTAGTGGAAGTCCAAATTAGCTCAGAAAACACACGGTCAATGGAAGAACCATTTATCCACATTTTAAAATTAAGAACTAAACCAGAAGCCGAACAACTCCTGGTTCAGCACCTCTAGTTGTATTGATTCCCGGGGAGGACTTTATGACTACGACATATTTAACGTGCCTCAGTCATCATCAATAAGCACGGAAGCTGGTTGGTTGGTTGGTTGGTTTATTTTTTTTTAATGGCGCAAGAGCCCTTGAGGGCTATACTGCGCCAACCGATTTTTTAGAATAAATTATATACATAAATATAAAGTCACGATATGATAAAACTAAGTGTGTTTTGAGGAGAAAGGCATAAACGTAGGTACGATAGGTATAGTAGTTTAATGTGAGTAATAAAAAACATGTAAACATTAAAAACATTAAAATAACGTATGAAACAATAATGTTGACAAAAAATTTTGAATAACAAGAAAAGGGAAAAAATCACATTTTGAAGAAACAAACACTAAATTAAAAAGGAGAAGCCAATCTCCTGGAGGAAGGAGAATGAACACGGAAGAAAAATGCTAATTTCCGAAAACCAACGTGGCCTGAAGAACTTTGGCGCATTTACCATATCGCAAGTGTCGCATGTGCTAAGGGCCCCCACATGATGTATGGGGAGCCTGTTTCTCAATTTCTTATTTTAAGAGTGATAGACAAAGGGGCCTCAAAAATGTAATTTGTCCCCCTTCCTCTCTTCCCTAACCTGGAACTTTGAAAATATGTATACTATAATAGTTAATTATATTATAGGTATAAGTAACTATTGTGTATCTTCATATAGATATACAATGGTACATTCAAATATATCGAGATTAAAATCCAAAATTTAAAAGTCCTGGATGAAAGTTTAAATATATTCGCACATACTATGGTCAACAACGTTTAATCAATTCGGAAAAAAATCACGTTTTTGCTCAATCCGTAACTACGGATTGAGCAAGCGAAAAGGTAACCAACTTTTCACAATGTTTTCAGCAGCAATAGTTGCATAATATGAACTAATGCAAAACGGCAACCTATATTTGGCGAAGACACCTAGACAAAAGTGGCCTATTATCACTGTTTCAAAACAATGAGCAAGTGCCAAAGCTACGCATGAATAATCAATGTCGCAAACATAAATATTTTTGAATGTTACTCTTTGAATTTTGAGAATGTTTATTTATTTCCGAGCTAATCTTGTGTTTAAATAAATATTTTTGCCAAAACAATAACATTTTCTCTAATGACTTGTTGTGTTTTCTTAGGGATGAAGACAACGATTTAAAATCCAAACTACGACAGAAGTTGACACGCGAATCGGACGATTTTTTGGGTCAAACGATAATCGAGGTGCGCACACTTAGTGGAGAAATGGATGTATGGTACAATTTAGGTGAGTCCGCAAAATTTGTTTCGATATTTGTCCTAGATTGATATTTTGTTTAACTCTTCAAAAGCGGTAAAAAATCAATCACATCAAGCATTTTAAATTTATCCTTACGCGTATACAAAAACAAGTTGATTTTCCGAAGCATAATTAACACGAAGATGCCATTAGTAATGTTTGTTTATTTTACGAGACGTTGCATATTTGCAACGTCTTTCAAATATTCTAATTAACGGCAACAGTTCTGAAGGCTGCCTAGGGTAGTTTGCGAGAGAAACTAACAGCCTCTTAGTACAGGTCGCTCATCGACGACAGTAGGGGCATCTATAAAAAAAATGAAAACCAATGAAATATCTACTTATAAAGTATTGAGTTAAAATCTAAGCATAATGCCCTTTCTGCTCACAGCACTGGCACAAAGGTGTTTTGCATGACTAATGCGTAGGGGCAGATAAAAGCTGTGGCAAATCTACAAAATGTCCCGATACATTAAGAAATATTTGTAAACTTTAAGGTTACACCTTTGATTTAGACTGCAAAGCTCAATCATTACGAACCAAAAGTTTTTTTTTTTTTTTTTTTTTTGAATGCATAAAAGTATAGTTTAAACCTTCGATTGTCTTCAATACTCTTTTGATGAGATGATATTATAATCGCTACGGATCATTCATTTTATTTTATTTTATGTTATATATATATATATATATATATATATATATATATATATATATATATATATATATATATATATATATATATATATATATATATATATATATATATATATATATATATTAGAATTTATTATATTTTATTCTTTATATTTTATTTTTCCATTTTTTTTCTCTCTTTTTTTTTTTTTTAGTCCCCAAGATAAACGATTTTACTGGCGAATATTTTTTAGGGCTGGTAGCTTTTTGTGGTGGTGGTTGCTTATGCTACTAAGAAAACTGAGCTCTGGTGGGAATACTACTCGATTTAAGACCTAAAGAACAGCGTGTCATTGAGATCCTAGCACCACGAGAGTGAAAATCTGTAGCTTAGGCTATAACTCGATGTACTTCGCTATTTTTAATCCGGACCAGGAGTCAAACCATCCTCGATCCAGCACCTCGATATGTAATGTGAACCTAGATCAATTAGTGACCGCATAAGTCAGGCACCGTTATCGTACTCGGAAGGTCTTCGTTCTATTGGGTCTAAAGGCACAAGAGCGTTTATAGGCGAAACTGCGGCAAACGAATATAGCATATACGCAAATAACTTCGACCACCCGGTATCGAGCCCACAACGCCACAAACTCTCGGCCACAAGTCTGGTGCCTAACCTATCTGACTACCTCGTCTTTCATTAGCCCTGTTCACATGGACGTGTTCTACCCTGGAACGAACTTGCTTTAAACCATATTCCGGTTATTTCCCGGGCAAATGTGTATCTTTCTTTTTCCTGCACTTGACTGGAGTAAATGAGGGGGTTTTCACTCGTAATGCATTACGCGAAACGAGTTTGCTTACTTGCTTGGTATAGCCGCTAAGGATGCTGGGTAAAACCGCTTTCTCGGGTGCAAACGTACCACCTGTCTTTAGATGTAAAGGGTAAATTTTCCAACCTTTTTTTTTTCTTTTTTTTTTTTTTTTTTTTTTGAGTTGGAGCGGGGAATTGCGAGGTACCAAATTCTCATGCTAGCGCGGCTATTGGGTATCTTAATCTGGACCACTTTGCAGTTAAACATTTTCACAATATTCATTAAAGTTGAAAAATGAATCTTTCCTACACAAACTCATTTTTTATTTTGCTTTTCAGAAAAACGAACTGACAAATCTGCCGTCTCCGGCGCCATTCGCCTTCATATCAGCGTAGAAATTAAGGGGGAGGAAAAAGTAGCTCCCTATCATGTGCAATACACGTGTCTTCATGAAGTAAGAAAAATATTTTTCTTAAATTTTCATTCTCTTTACGTTAAATTTTTCTCATGCTAAACTTTGGTGTTTTGGAAGATATTTCATAATAGCAGGAGCAATTCAGCATTAGAAATAGCGAAAGCTTGACCTTGTTATCATACTGACCTCCATGATTTGGCTCTCCAAATTTTATGAGCAATTACACGGTAACAGACGTAACAATAGTTGCAAAAAACACTCTGAAAACACTCCAAATAATTATGTTTTCATTATAGAGCATTGCATGAACTTTATGAAAAGTATTGGACTCGAGATCTATCTAATACAGCTGTTCATAACCGTTTAAGACTATTACCCGTAGAGCGGGTAATATATTAGACACGCCCCCAAAAAACCTTTATTCTAAAAATAAATTAGACATTGCAATTTTCTCTTTAAACTACGATTGTAAATAATTTCATTCCTAATGTTTATCATTGAGATGAAGAAACTACCTGTTTCTTAGCAATTTCATATAAAAAAAAGTAGATGTCAATGTAACGGTTGACCTTAATTATATTGTTTAGTTATAACAATTTGTTAATAACCGTTTCGGGCAGTGCACATCGTAAGTCGATCTCCAACTTTATCTTTTTTTTATCAATCACTAATATCATCGGTTTGGTAGCTTTGATATGAATGATTTTTGATAATTCATTTTTGGAACCAAACAAAGATCCAATACGGTACTTATTTATAAAATTCAGAAAATCCCACTTTACGCCGTTAGGGCTATTTACCTCCTGGTTGGGAACCGCTTATAGAATGCAAATGATTTTTAAAGATTTCCGGAAATGTGTAATACTTTTTGCCTCGGTAACGAACGTATATCAAGGGATACATACGTTACTGAGCCAAAACAATATTAAATATTACTTATGGAAGATTTCAAAATGTATTTGAATTTTATAAAGTATGCTTCAAAAAGTTCAAACAAGATCTAATGCATTTTTAATTTTTTGGGGGATGTTTCGTGCAACAATGTAAACGTCTGTTAAAATGAAAGTGCCCCATATTGAAATTTAGTCCGTAAAACGTAAAGTGGTTTCTGTAGGTTACAATGTGTGCGTGTTTATTTATTTATTTATTTATTTATTTATTTTTTGTTTTTTGTTTTTTGTTTATTAATGCTATTCAATGGAAAACAAACATTTAATTCTCTTCTCAGCTCTCAATTGAAACTCAGCTGTAAACTTGCAAAGTTCTCTGGATTAAACAAGATACTTTTTTAGAGTAAAATGTTTGTTGCAAAATGAGAATGTGTGTCGAACCAATGATTTACCAGCTCCCGAGGTGCCGACTGTAAAATTTGAAAGTAAATGATATTCCGTGAGCCCATTACGTTCGGATTGAAATTTGATCCATCTTAAATTGAGTATGCCCTAGAAAATGGCGCACACGAAAAAATGTAATAAAAACGCTGCTCTGTAGCACTACAACTTCAATTATGGGGATTTCGGCGATATTCGAGCGTCGAACGCAGAGAAGGAAACTATTTGCTGCAAATGAGGAGATACTTACCCCACATCCTACATAATCGAAATTAAAGCTCGCCATTTCTTCTGTCTGTTTCATTCTTTTTCCGATTTAGTTCCATTGAGATGCCGCGGACGTAAATTGGAAAAGTTTTATGGCGCGTCGTAAAGTTTTCTGCCATCTCTTTGTGCAAAGAATGCTGCAACTATCGATTGAACTTAAGAAAATGGGGTGTATTTTTAGTTAAGAGCTTTTAAGTTTCGATAAGGTACAAAAATATTGAGGTTGTATAGTAAAATTAGTTTGTTTCTTCGGAACGAAATGCGCGAATCGAAATAAACATATCCTTTGCATTCAACTTTTTTATAAGAGTTGGTCATTGGGAAATATGGATAAAATTTCTTATAAATAAAAGTTTAAATAATCTTTTATTTGGTAAGTATATGTTACTTTTTCATTAATTGGGCATTTTATTCATTTATTCAAATATTTAACGTCTTCTTTTACATTTAAAAAGACACTAATACATGATATCAGTTCATATTAAAGACCCTCTAATTTTTTGCAGAAACTGTATGTGAAAGGACAATTTCATGATTCATAAATTTCAAGAGATTAATTGTGAAACATAATATACACATATCGCCGATTGAATTCTTAAATCGCTTGTTAAAGTTTAACAGGCGATTTTTTAACTGGCGATGTGTGTCAACATATCGCCAGTTGACTTTTTCTTTCTTTTTAAATTTATAAGTTTATCTTTCTCCTATTTTATATTTTACAATTAATCTCTTGAAATTTATGAATCATGAGGTTTTCCTTTCACATAGTTTCTGCAAAAATTTAGAAGCGTTAATATGAACTGATTTCATGTATTAGTGTCTTTTTAAATGTTATAACAGATATCACCAGTTAAACTATTAACTTATTCTATTCACACACATCACCAGTTAGATTCTTAACTCATTCTATTAACACGTTTCGCCAGTTACAATCACCTGTTAAAGTCTTAACTTTTATGACCACATTTCTTTAAACTAAAACCAAACAATGTTAAACAAATTTTACAAGAATCTGCACTGTCAACTTTAGATTCTTATGTAACACTTCCTTTCTCTTCAACTGAACCAGATAACTAAAAGAACATATCAAGGCAAAATATTCGAAATGTCAGGAAGAAGAAGTGAAGACGAAAGAAAAACTTTTACCAAAAAAAAAACCGTTTTTCTTGGGGGGAGGGGGTACAATGAAAAAAAATATAAGTACATTTATAGGAGAAACTACAGATATCAATACTAAGGATGGACAAAAAAGCTTTTAGCAAAACTAAGAGCGGCAACTTTTATGCTTTTCTCAAAAAAGAAAAGGTTGATGCTGTCTAACATCCGAAAAATATTGGAAGATTCAATTTTCAATTAACGTCGACATCATTTTAAAACATGAAAATTAGCATATTTTCTCAAATATTTTCTTGTCTGTTTTTGTTGTTACGTCCTTGATTAAGAGGTTGATCAATACTTTAACTATTTTCCATGAAAACTCTTTTCCCCCCATCATGGAGTGAAATGCGTCAAAATTATGTTTATAGTTTTTGTTAATTTAAAAAATTCCTAAAATTGTATGAATATCCAGCATGAATGCGAAAATATAATTAAACCTAAACATGAAAGAAAGCCGTTTTTATTGCTAGAAAACAAGTGTGAAAGTAGGTAAAAAATGACCCATTTTACCCACAAAATTAGGTTTAAATAAAAATTGAACTATTTTTACGAAAACAGTTTTTTTTTCTTGTTATAAAACAATGATAACTATTAACTAACATCAGTGTAAGGAAATTTAAATCATCTGCGATTAATTGAGACAAACGAAACAAAGAAATTAAGCAGCCTACAAAGAAGGCAAATCCCTTCACCTAAATGAGATTTCTCTAAATAACTTTCCACAGCCATTCATCCTGCTTCAGGAACTATTTATGCAAGTTGTCTTTGGGTAACCAATGTGTACTAACTTTGTTCATCAAAGAATCCTATTTCTCAGCTTGAATAGCAATAAATCCTTCTTAATTATATCCCCTTTAAATTAGACGACGAGGTAAATACCGATTGATTAATGACGTACGAGTAGATAATTAAATTTAAATTCTATTTAAAGACTCTTTGCCTCAAAGTCTGCGGAATTATGCAAAATAATTAATCTTACTAGCAATTAAATGACTAAACAAAGGGACAGTTTCGTGGTGGAATACTTTTTCCCATAATTAATAGGTTAAGTCGTTTCAATTTGCTACGTGTGACCAACATTGAATAAATCATCGACGATCATCGAGAATTCGAATAATCATTACTGAGGTTCGTCTATGAAATCATTAATCTACTTTTGACATGAAAAATTTGTTTTTCAAGTAGCAAAAAAAAAAAATGCATTAGTTCCCTAAATACTGCTTAGGATAAATTACGTAGACATGTGGAAAAAAAGATTTTGTTTCTCACAGATTGTGCTTCGTTTATTAATTGCAACCAATACTTTCAGCCATTATGTGCGAAAAAAAATATCAATCGTCTCATTAAAAGTCTTTTTAATAATTTGAATAAAAAAGAGAATTTAAAAAAATCAACTGAAACTGGAAAAAAAATTAAAACTAAAAAAAATCAACTGAAACTGAAAAATACAAATCAACTGAAACTAAAAAAAATCAACTGAAACTAAAAGAAAAATCAACTGAAACTGAAAAAAAAATCAACTGAAACTGAAAAAAAAATTAATATTAGCTTTAAAGTTTTGAGGTCAACCTTTTTTACAATAAAAATTTACTTACGCTGCTCAAACCGATCCTAATGCGAAATGTGTTTGCTTTCTAAATATAATGAAAGGGAATGCACACGAAAAATGCTTAGAAATCGTCATCATATTTAACAACTTGCTTTTAAGGTCGAGTTTCTTTATTGGGTAATATTTAAATATTTTGCTTTGATAACTTCTGAGATGTATATTTTTCATCATGTTTTATGCTTTCTAGCAGTCGCTGTGGAATTTAGTTTAGTAAACGTTATAATCTCGGTGTCCTTTCGTCAACTATCTTCAGTAGCAGATTTTGAATTGAATCCACAATGACTATATATTTTTAAGAATGACCGTGCATTTCCCACATGACTGAAGTTAGATAATATAATGTGTATCAGAAATACCAGAAATATAGCATAAATAAAAAAAGAAAAATCGATATACTTTTATGCTTACACCCGCTGATAACATAGGAAACTACTTCCTGATCTCGTTCTTTGTGAACTATACGTAGCATTTTACGATACGTTGTGATTGGCAGACAATTAAATAATATGATATTTATTTATTTTCGCATCCAAAACTTCTCTTTTAGAAGTGCTAAATTTTGTTTGTCAGATTAAGACTATAAGAAATTAACTATAAATAAGTAAGCGAAAACAATACATTTTTTGGCATATACGATTCAGTAAATGTCATTATGTGCACAGCGGCTATAGTGCTAAACATTATAACGTCCCTGAGTGTAAATTGAATTTTATCAGCGTTATAAAACACGTGCTGTATTATTTGAAGCCTAGTTTTAAAGAATAGTCGTTCCGTACACTTTCATTCTAACTTCTCTTCTTTCTTTGGGAGTTTTTTACTTATGTTTCTAACCCTGAACTGGTGAAGTGAGGTGTCTTACACCCCAGAAGAATGAGTTTTGCATTCAAATGTTTTGTAATGCTTATATTTATGACTGTATATATGTGTATCACTTACTATTTCAACTTTTTTTGTATGAATGAATGTTACGGAAGTCATTCAAAATTTTCCTGCTCCAATTGCTAAATTTTGTGGACTACACAAGAAATATAGAGTTAGAGTTACATACACCCCAACTCCCCACTTTCATTACGCAAAAAACAAAACTAAACCTGATCAGTTAAGGGTCAAATGTAAAGGCTAATGCACTAACCTGAAACTAGATAATCTGATAGATAAATGAACCGAAGCTAAAAAGTTGATTTGTGAGCTGCTGTGCTATTTAACAAATTTACAATGTGGCACTCTTTACAATGTGGCACTTGACTTGAAAACAAAAATAATTTATTTTAAATGTACTGGAATAATGGTTTTTTTTTTTTCAACGTAAGGTATATTTCATATTTGCATTAAAATTTATGTTTAAAATGTTGTTTTATGTGTATGTCGCTGTTCCGGTGGAACACTGACGTCTAATCTAGAAAAGTCTAATTTAACACTAGAACCCAATATACGTGAAACAACCTCATACAACCTTATACAATGAAACATAGTTGAGTTACTGCCCTGGTGGCTAAAAGTTGAAAAACAACTCTGTCAGTGTTCCTACGAATGGACGTCGTCACTGGACTACGTTTGGACTCTTGACGACAATAACAATTTTGCCGTTACGTCAATGTTCTACCGGAACAGTGATGTATATTTAGATGAAGTTTGAAATGGCTGTAGTTATACAAAATATATATATTGCGATATCTTAATTGCTTAAAACGTTTCTTTTTAGAATCTTTTCCATTACTTATGTGAACAAAATGAAAATGGTGATGTTAAACTGCCTGAAGCCAAAGGAGTAAGTTAATCTTTTTATTAATGGCTACTTATGAAGAAGATGTTAAACAAGTTGTACATTCATAAATTTTTTAGTTTTCTTACTTTCTTTTTTTTTTTTTGAAAGAATTTCAATATAAAACGGAAATAATAAAGAAAAATGCAAATGGGATTGTCAAGCATTTTAGGGACAATTTGCCAGTATTTCGCCATATTTATCACAGAAAGGGAGATCCAAATCCTGCGGGAATTCGGCAATGTTTAGCGAGTTCCTGTAGAGCCTCCAGTTCAACAGCAGGCAAAACTTTTCATGCAACAGCTATAAAACTGTTTCCTGCTTCAGTTATCAACAAACTGGGAATTGTGTACAGTTATATTCTTCTCTTCACACCCAAGGCACTTTTTTCTTCCCTTCACACATTTAAATTAGTGATTTTTACTAATATGGCTAAATTACTAAAGTGCCTAAAAATTCATGAATTAAATTACAGCTTCATCACAAAAAAATATGAATTTAAGAAGATAATCTTTTCTAGTACACATACATTAATAAGTACACTCGCTTATTTTCATTTATTTATTTATGTATTTATTTGTTTTCGAAAAACTGGAGCACAATGAGTTGATACCTTTCGTTTCGAAAACGTATCTCGATGTTTCAAAGTCTAATTAATAATGTTTTACTAGAAATGTTTTTTGAATAATGCTTACATTTTAAATCTAGTTCCTTTTTCATCAGATTGAACTAATTAATCAAAAAAATATATTTAAATTTTTGCATACACGTAACTGCTAATATGTACTAAAAATTAAAAGCGTCTTTAAATAATTTTTAAAAATTGAGCAAATAGTGAATTTTTTTCGATTAAGAAAATTTTAAAAAGAGCCTTCAGAAAAAGTCGATTAAGAAGAATTTCCCAAATGTCATAAAATTACTTCTTTCCTTTTTTTTTTTTTTTTTTTGGTACTTTTATTCACTTTTAATTTTTCAAATGCCAGAAAGAAATTATTTAATCCTACGCCTTAAAGTGTTACATACGTATGTATTGTATATTTTATTCATAAGGTGTCTTAAAGCAAGTTTTGATTATTGGGTTTCCGATTTTTAAACACAATTCAAATTCAGTTGTTATTGTTGGCATTAATAATTCCTCTTGTGATTATGCTTCCTGTGTTTTGATTATTACAGGATGATGCGTGGAAAGTCTATTTCGATCAACCTGCTCAAGATATCGTAGACGAATTTGCTATGCGGTACGGTATCGAATCTATCTATCAAGCTATGACGTAAGTATATCGCAATTTTTGTTTTTCATATCCAAGATATTAGTTTAACGCTAAAGAGTAAAGCTATTGCTATTCTATTGAAATTCGCACCATGTTATGCTTCATAAAAACATTCATTAAAAGGAATCTGAAAACAAGTTATCTATAAGGGAATATCAAATTATGTATTTTTATTTAAACTCTTGGTGTAAAGGAGACGTCAGAGTCTGTTAATAGCACTTGAAATACATGATGTCTCGGAGATATGTGTCACTTGAAATGAATGTACAATTTCACTTGAAATGACGTCCGTCTGCAATGGCACTTAAGATCGATGTGGTCTCTCTCAGAGATGTTAATCCAAATGGCACTTGATCTGAATGACGTCTGAGACACACAAGTCTAAGATGGCACTTGATCTGAATGACGTCTGAGACACACAAGTCTACGATGGCACTTGAATGATCAATGCCTTGGATACATCCGTCTACAATGGCACATGAATGTAAACAATCTCGGACACATCCGTCTACAATGGCACTTGAGTGAAAACATCTTGGACACATCAGTCTACAATGGTATTTGGAGGAATAACGTGTTTGATGTAGCCGTCTACAATGGCATTTGAGTGAAAAACATATTGAACGTATCCGTCTATAATGGCGTTTGAATAAATAACGCATTGAATATATCCGTCTACAATGGTATTTGAATGAATAACGTCTTGCTTACATCCGTCTACCGTGTAACTTCAGTGAAAAACCTCTCTTATACATCCGTCTACAATGGCACTTGAATGAATAACGTCTTGGATATATCCGTCTTCAATTGCACTTGAGTGGAAAACATCTCGGACGCATCCGTCTGCGTGTCACTTGAAATGAGGGCCATTTCGAATATACTCTTCTAGAAGTGCACTTGAATGAATGACGCCTTGGATACGACCGTCTGTAGCACTTAAAATGAATGATATCTTGGTGGCGTCAGTCTGCAATGGTACTTGATATGAAAAACGTCTCTTAGCCACCATTGCATTTTAAGGTGTTCAAGCTATTGTATTTATTTGTGTGCGTATGTTCTTTAAGCATGTTAAAGTGCTACTGTTGTAGTGAAACGAAAGTCATAATCAGCATGTTTTCCCTCCTTGTAGACATTTTCACTGCCTGTCCACCAAATACATGTGCCAAGGAGTACCCGCCGTCATGAGTACATTACTCGCAAACATTAACGCTTACTATGCACACACCGCCGCTTCCTCAGCTGTCTCAGCTAGTGATAGATTCTCTGCCTCCAATTTTGGGGTGAGTATTCCTGCCAAGCTTTTTCCATTGTGCATTTTGACTGTTAGTGCTTCCCCTTTGTTTTAGCTCAAAGTGGCAAGACACATTTGGTACGGTCTAGTTCTAATTCATATGTTTATCATAAGCTCAAAATACCAAGAAACCTTCGATACAGCTTCAGTCTTAAACTTGATCGTGAGCTCGAAATACAGTATAAGAACACAAAGTCCCTAAATCCTGAACTTTTTCCCTTAAATATTTTTAAAATCAAACCAAAAAAAAATCCAGTTCTAAGAGTTAAAAATTGTTAAATTTCGGCAATTATTTGTTTAAAACGCTGTACTTTCTGCTTAGCTTTTTTAACGTTTTTTTGATGCCATTTGCGATGCGTAAATAAGCGTTTTGCTGCAATTGTGCAGTAATCTTTTATCATCGACTTTCGATCAACGATTATTTTTTTTCTCATAAGAATGCAATAAGAACCTAAAGAACAAAAGCAGAAAAAACCTTTTCAGTAAAAATATGATTTATTTATTGTATCGGTTGGTACAGTGCATAATTAAAAGAACATTCTCGGACTGTACGCCGCTGCAAATTACGTCCGACTTTTGTTTTTGCATAATAAAGTATATTTTCATTCATATTGATCAAGAAATAAGAGAAATTTAGTGTGAACATAAGCAAAGCCAAGAAATAAGTGACAAATATCATACGACAGAATAGTTTTTACTATTTTAGAGTCAGAATTCAAAATCCGGAAAATTCCGAAATCCAGAAAGATCGCGTTGCCGAGCATTCCGGTATCGAGGTCCCATACTGTACCAGGAATCTTTCGGTACGGCTTTAGTCGCAGCTCTGTCTTGAGCTCTATATTCCAAGAAGTATTCGGTACGGCTTTAGTTCTATAAATTTATTTGTAGTTCAAAACACCAAGAAGCATTCGGCAAAGTTTTATTCCTAGGTTACTTAAGTTTGCTATATCTTAATAGTATCACCAGACGCAAATTTTAACATTCTAGTTCACGCAAGTTTAACTAACCAGCAGTACCGATTTTCAAAAATCAAGCGAAACATACTGAAAAATGATGTGATTAATTGAATATAACATTATGTTATATAGTATTAAAAATTAAAGGAACTCATAATATCAATGAATTACGCTAGCGGAGATAATCATTTGAACAATAATTCAGAAAACAGCTGATAAAAATACGCAAATGTTTTCTGAACCTTTGAAAATATTGAAGGGGAGCTTGCGTCCGGTAAGGTCGCTATAAGTTACCGCTATAATTAACCGCTATAGTTAATATTTACACCTTTAAATCTATTGTGGATTTTACTCTTTGCAAGACATTAATTTGCAATAAAAGTTTCATACATGAGTTTCAGAAATTTGAAAATCCCCCTTTTGAGTGCAGAAAATGGAGTTAGTGGAGTAAAATATAGATGTTGTATGAATTATGTTACGTGAAATATATTACTTTGCTACTATTGAAATATATTTAGCAAAATTTTGGGAGTTCTTACTAATTTATATGCAACATTAAAAAGCCATTCTTTCGGTATCAAAACCTTAACATCATGGTATATGTTACTAGTATATCTTTGTAGTCAAACAATGTATTTTGTTTTAATTGTGTATGTAACTCCATTTGGTTAAAATTAAATTCATTTTTATAGAAAGAAAAATTCGTCAAACTTTTGGACCAATTACACAATTCTCTCCGCATAGATTTATCCATGTATCGCGTAAGTAACAGTTTAAAGTCTTTTTTTTTTTTTTTTTTTTTGCATTTTGCTACTTGTTTCTTAACACATATTATGCTTACACTTTTTTAGAATAACTTTCCCGCATCAAGTGCTGAAAAACTCCAAGATTTGAAGTCAACAGTTGATCTGTTGACGAGCATCACGTTCTTTAGAATGAAGGTCAGTAAAAAATTAAACAATCTGCAATTGCCACTATTTTAGTTTTCATTTAGATTTTGGTTGAGACATTGTTGAGCAATCACGAATCGCTCACTATCCTCACTTGACCAAAGTTGATGTAAACTCAACTTTGGTCAAGTGAGCTCCAATGCTCTGATTTTTTATATTTAATATTTTTATATTAATATTTTTATTATTAATATTCAATGTCTAAGCAATTTTAATTTATTTTGAGCAAGCTATGCTTATGAGCTAGTTTACAGTATTTCGGACAAATGTATAGTCCGTAACATGACTTTTCTTGCCCTAATTGTTTAAATTATTTTAGTTTGAGTTAGCGTGTTGGTTAAACTAACTCAAAATAAAATAATGTGCTAATCACACAGTAAATTAAATAGTTAGGGCAAAAAAAGTCATGTTACGGACCCTACATAATTGTCCAAAATACCGGGAACGGACCCAAATATAAAAACTAATATTAATTCCGTAAAATTCAATAAACAAAAACAGTTTTCCAAAGAAAAATATTATAGCAGCCTAATTCAGTATGGGTGTCATGCCTTCAGAGAAAATGTATAGCATATGATATTCATTTAGGTGCAAGAATTGTCCAGTCCTCCCCGTGCCAGCACTGTAGTGAAGGACTGTGTGAAGGCGTGCCTGCGTTCCACGTACCAATTCCTATTCGAGAACTGTTACGAACTGTACGGTCGGGAGTTCCAGGTGGAGCCACAGGACAAGGGGCGGGAAGGTACCGACGACCACGGCCCATCCCTGCACAACCTCGACTTCTGGCACAAACTCATCGCGCTCATGGTCTCTGTGATAGAGGAGGACAGAAACAGTTATACACCCGTTCTCAACCAGTGAGTACTTATTTATGTTTACTCTCCAGGAGCCTTGTGCTACGACTATACTGGTAGAGAATTCATTGGCAATCCTTCTCTTTCTCGCCTTGTACATTAACTTGTCTACTATTGTACTTGTAATGAGCATGTGCAAATCGCGCACGCAGAAGCTAGATTTCTGACGCAACCTCATCGCATTTATTGGGTAACTGATAGAAGAGAACAGAAACAGTTATACGCCCTCACTCAACCAGTGAGTATACCTGTTCCCGACCAGTAAATGCACCCATTCCCAACTAGTTTATAGACCTGTTCTAGACCCCAGTGTGAGTACTTACCTTAACTCTCTAACGGTTTTGTGCTGGCATGATCGAAACAACTCTGCTCATAGACAATTCAATGCCACGGGTTCTCTTTCTAGTATTGCGCATCGATTTGTTTACCACTGTATATGTATTGCGCATTGATTTGTTTACCACTGTATATGTATTGCGTTTTGATTTGTTTACCACTGTGTATGTATTGCGCATGTACCATACGCGCCTATAAAACCTCGGCTTCAGGCACAAACCCATCGCGTTCGTGGTCTCTGTGATAGAGGAGGACAAAAATAGTATTCACCTCTTATCCACCAGTTAGCTCTTTTGTCTACTTTCCAGGGGGTTTGTGCTGGTATGGACGAGTCAGCACCACTGGTAGACGAACAACTCTCAGTCCTTCCTTTTCTCGCATTCCACATTAATTTGTCTGCTGTTATACATGTCTTGAGTATACACAAAGTTTCAAGATTGGTCAGAGAGTACAAAATCTATTAAACATTTTCGTAGTGTGAACTAAAAGTCTTCGAAGTATGACCCTTGGGCGTCAACACACCGCTGCCCAGCGTATTTTCCACTGTTTATAGGCACCTTGGAAGACTTCGTGTGCAGGGCTGTTAAGAGACCTTGTCGAAAACACTTAGACCACTAAAATCGTGTCAAACTGCTTCCCTTTCAGTTTTGGTAAAGTTCAAAGTAGAAATACTGAAGCCAGCCTCCTACAGCCTGGACCGTGGCTTCATCGACTTTTTTTGTTCCCCAGAATTAAGAAAGACCTAAAAGGGACACGGTTTCAGATGTCCATGAAGCTTCGACAAGGTTCCTCAACAGCTTTGCGCGCGAAGATTTCCAAGGAGCCTACGAACAATTGGAGAAAACTTGGGCAGCGTGTATTGAGGCCCAAGGGTAGTACTTCCAGAACTTTTAGTTCGCTGTACAAAAATGCGTAGTAAATTTTGTATTCTCAGACCATTCTTGAAACTTTGTGAAGCACACCTTGTACTATACGTTCCTGCTTAACCTTGTGAAACAAACTTTGTACAATACGCTCCTGCTTAACCTTATGAAGCACACCCTGTACTATACGCTCCTGCTTAACCTTATGAAGCACACCTTGTACAATACGCTCCTGCTTAACCTTATGTATCACACTCTGCACAATACATGCCTGCATAACCTCAACTTCTGGCGCAAACTCATCGTACTCATGGTTTCTGTGATATAAAAGAACAGGTACAGTTACACACCTTTTATAAACCAACCATTGAGTGCTTACGTTAACTCTCTAGAAGGCTTGTGCTTGTGAAGTCAAAATGACTCCACTAGTAGTCAAAAAATGCACAATCCTCCTCTTTCTCTCGTTACACCTTGATTTCTCGATTATTTTACATGACTTGCACATTGATCGTGCTTTTGAGATAGGCAGAAAAGTCAATATTTTGGTAACTGAGCTGCTGAAAAAGAATGTCGTCTTTGCTAAAGATATTTAAGTGAAATAACTTCAATCTCAAATTGAGTAAAATTTACAAAATTACTGCAATTGAAATTTAGAAAGCTCGAAGTGATGAAATATATTTTGTAAGTGGTCATTTCATGTGTCCTGCTCATATTTTAAAACTTTTCACGGCTCTTTTCTATTTTTTTAAATTATATTTACCCTCAAGAAATTAATCGTTTCTAGGAATGAAAGATTATTTCTGCATTAAGAGCGTTGAAATTTCTGATGACCAAACATGCAAGTTTTGAACTGCTATTGTAAAGAAACATCTGAAAATTATTCATTGCCTAAAATAAAAATCAACTCAAAATATGATGATATATTATTCTTTACAATAGCCTTGGATATTAATTTACTTGTGTATTCTAATGGGAAAACTCCTAATGATCCGATTAATTAAGATTCTTTAGAATTCTACTGTATTTCTTCTTTTTCAGATATGACATTATTTTGAAGAAAATCAATATCTATTTTGCTGAACTATAGGGAATTTCTCGTAATTGTTCTCAAACTTTTAGTCATTTATTTCGTTGCCATTTTTAATGTATTTCTGAAACAGTAGCGTAATTAACGGAAATGAAATTATTTGTATTGACTGTGCTGCTTTGTATTCATTTTAGAATTTTAAAGAGAAAGTACAGTTGTGGGTTAACTGTTCACCTGGCTTATAGCAATTTATGAAACGTAAATTTAAAATGAAATAGCAAAGCACTTCTATAGAAAAAAAAATCGGTTTTTCTTTCTGCCTCTGTTTTTGATTATTATAAAGTACGAAATGAAGTTTGAAATAAATAATAAAAATCGAAAAGAGCTCTACTTTCAGCTTAATGTCCTCAAGCATTGCCAAAAGAGTAAAATGCCAAGAACATAAATTAACTTCTGGTTTTTTAATGCATGAATTTGGGCTATAAACAGATGTAAAATTTTGTTTCAATGTAGTCAAATTCAAAACAGTAGTTTTAGCAGTGGGTTAACATTCAAGCAGCTTGAGACTTTATCCTTTCAAAATGTGAGGTACTTTTGGAATGAGCTGCATCGTAATCGCAGAACAATTACGACAAAATTATGAGAATGAGTTGGAAAGTAATTTTTGAGTTTTCCAATTGAATCATTTAGTAGCAAAACCAGCTCAATCTACTTTCAAAACTTTTACAGGAAACTCAAAAACCATTTCACGGTAAGCACACTTCATTTTTTTTTTGAATGTATTTTTCCTTCGTTTAAATAACGCCCGGTGAAAGACTTCATATTTATTTTCTTTTAAAATTAGCTTTACATGTAACAGTAATTAGGGTTGAGCTGGATTTGAAGCAAAATGGGTTTTTGGCAGCGGTTATCGACTTCATTGAGGGCGTTTCGCTCCAAATTGCTTTGTGGCAACATAATATGATTTAATGTATGGCATGCAATATGTATATATAGCATATCAACTCACCGATCAACACAGCTGTCTCCAGGACCCCATCCAACCGGTTAAACCACACTTAGTGGTAGATACGGGGGACCCCGTGTCTCCGGCAATTCGCCCTCTCCATCGTTTCGCCATCCAAATGATTGACAGGTGAAATCAGGTGAGGTTCAGTGATTTCCCTACAAAGTAGGTAGGGAAAAGTCGTAGGGATTATTTATCCCTATCACTGAGCTTAAAGAGAGAAAATATTCCTAAAAGTTTTAAGATCCCTTGACCCCTCCCTAGCCCCTTATCACCTCGTGAGTGTTCATTTGTACATGGATTGAAGAGAGGTACGCATTAGAAAAATGGCGGTCAATTTCGTACGATCTCAACGAGGAGGGAAACTAGCTTTGTTCCAAGGATATTTATATCGCATCGCTAACAGAAAAAACGGAAAATCATACTGGAAATGTGACTTTGATAGTACTTGTAAAGCACGTATCATGCTACGAAGCTGCTAGAATATACAGCTCAAAAAAAACTTTATTTACTAAGAACAAAACGCATTTTATCAGGGAAAAAAATCTGAGCTTTTCTATATAGCAATAAAGTTTGTGTGAGCAACAACGACCGAACAAAAGAAAAAATAAAATAAATGGAATTATTGTATTTATTTCATTGTATATTGTTTAGACTAGGTTTTTAATTTATCGTTTGCCAAATTTAGCTTATGTTTAGTTCTAATGTTATTTTCTTACAATGCATTTTGGAAACAAAACAATTTTTGTCTTTTTATTTATAGAACACCGATGTGAAAATAAAATATTTAAAAGTTAGTGTTACAGGTGGCTTTAGAATTATTATCATACATTTTTTAACAGTATTATATAAAAATGAAATTCTATCTTTTGAAATTCGTGTTATATTGAAATCGTGTAGTATTAAATTTTGTTCCGTGCAATATCGAAACTGTGTTGTAGAAGCACCGTGTGATATGAGGGATGCCTGTATACAGATACGCTACTCTCCGCTAAATGAGATTAGGGGCCATTCATTAATTATGTAAGGGTCCCGAGGGGGAGAGGGAGTTGGAAAAATCTCTACATACCCTTACTTGGGGGAGGGAAGGGGTCAAACCCATTCTTACATAATATTTTCCCAGTCGATATTTTATATTAGAAATCGCGCGGTCAAGTGGTTTGGCAGGGATCATATTTCATTTGCTTCTACAAGGTTAAAAACGTATTAGGATGAGATGTTTTTTACTTGTGTTTCAAAGAACTAATAGTGTAAAATATAATAAAAGAATCGCACTGTGTATGGTATGTCATATTTTTAATTAGTATCGCACCATATTCAAAAAAAAAAAAAATTGTCGAAAAAACATTGTTACGATTTCTTTTAATAAATATTTCTTTGCACAAAATAGTGAATTTAATAACGTTTCCAGTGATGTACGATTCGTTATTTTATTATTTTGAATAACGAAGTGGAATCTTACGTAAGATTTGGGTTTGAAAATCTTACTTACCCTTACATGGGGGGAGGGGGGTCAAAAATTGCCAAAATCATCTTTACGTAGTTACAATAATTTTGAATACTTATTGGATTTTCAGAAAATTTTTCAGGGGTCAATCCAAGTTTTATTTTCTAGGTCCCCATTTTGTCAAAAAACAAATGTTTTTGAAAATGAAGTTAGTGTGAATTGCCAGGTTATATATGGGCATGGCAAAATGATGCTCATTCACAATATGAAGTATACGAAGAGCATTGTTAATGTCCTACTGATAGAATTACAAAAACCGTTTTTTGGAGGTCGCCACTTTGTCACACTGGATCACCATGTGGCAAGGGGCGACCCTAAATCTTGAATTTTAGTTCATGATGCAAATTTTTGTGAATGAGCCGCTTTTACGATGTGGAATTTTGTGAATCTGCCGCTTTTACAATGCAGATTTTTGTGAAGGGCCCGCAAAGCGGGCTCAATTCCAGTCGGCGGTCGACCTTTTTTTTTGGTGAGCGCAGGGCCGCATAGAGCCAATGCGGGTCCCTAGTCATCTTGGTCACCAGGTCTCCCTCTTCTTATAAAACTTGTACATTTATATGTCTCAGATTCCAAGCTGGGCCCCTAATTCCCGACTAGGCTGACATGGCCTCTGGGCGAGCAACAAATGTTGTTCGCTAATTTTGTGTTTCTCCCAATTAATAACGCTGAAAAAAGAACAATTATAATTAAAAAAAACATGCTGGTATCATTGTGGTACTCTACTCACTGACATTTTTGCTGTTGGATATGATATGGCACTGGAGACTCTGGAGAAATACAGCGGTTTTTTGCAGAAATTTAAGAGAATTTGAATTCAGTTTTAAATTTTATCAAGATCTTGGTTGAGGTTGTACTGTACTGTAAAGTATTGTTTCTGAATTCAATGAAATCCATCAACTTAAAACAGCAAAATATACAACAAAAAAAATCAAGTAACTTCAATTGTTAATGGAGTTTTTTACAATAACAACAAACAATATCAATAATCCTGATTATTACATTACGAAATTAAATTAAACTAATGTAAAAATTTGAGCATCAAAACACCATAATTGAAATAACATTGGACAAGAACTTTTCTTACCTACCTGTCACAATCCAAAAAAGTGTAGTCTATAGAACAAAAAAGTCAGCAATAGAGTATGTTAGATTTTAAAGTATACTAGCACTCTCTTTTGCTGCCCATTTTGTTATCGATGTTTCCATAACAAAGTTCGTTTGATGCAGTAGGGTATTATACAAACTAATTTTATATTCAAAAGAACGATGCAGGAATGACAACAAAAAAAAGCTTGTAAACTTTTTTTTTTTTTGAAAAACTTTCTTTGATTCTGACGCCTATAATGCATATTCAATAAAATCAAAACCGAGAACTAAATAGAAGACCACAGAATACTTAAGACGAATCCGATTGACTTTTTACATGCTTTTTCTTAAGACTATGGATCGAGCAAATGACAGGTATGGAAGCTTCTACATTTTACGCTACAACATGATCTTCGTTCCCTATTCCCACATTCGAGTCCAAACAGAAGCGCGGCACAATGAAATCTTTCTCCCAAACCAAAAATATAGCATGAAAACAACAAAAACATATTTTTAATCCTGAATTTTAACGGCGAATCTTTCCAGTACTTAGCATTGATATTCAAAATGTAAACTAACGGATCACGTGGTTTCCCCTAACCTCGAAACCCAAATCGTGAATAGACCCCTTTTTCCCTAAAAGTTTCCCTGCCGTTAAGAAAAACCCCTACGATTCAGTTACGGTTCATTCATTTGCAATGTTTCCCCCTCTCCTGCAGAGCAGACACGCCTTCTTCTTTGTGAGACCCCTGGATGGCGAATATGCGGAGAGGGAGAATTTGGGGACCCTGTATGTAGTATGGATAAAGTGGTATCAAGTCACGGAAAACAAAACACTTTTGCAAATTTATTGATTGAGCGGGTTTTGATACTAAACGCCACAAATGTCTTTATTAGTTCAAAAATTATTTCCATTTAATGTATACTTTTTTAAAATTGGACTGTATGTATGTGTGTCCGGTGAATAGTCGCTTCTGATTCGCTGTTTGCTGAATCATGTCATCAGTATGTAAGGCGCGCCAGAAGCTAGTTTCTATTTACAATAGGAGCTGTCCATGAATAATGTCACTTTTCTTTCAAAAAACTTGACCTCCTTTCCCCAGTGTCACAAAGTGTCAGACTTCACGATCTCCTCCCCTCCCCATGTCACATATGTTGTTTTTCATAGACATAGTAGTTATGAAGACAACGTGTGATGTCACACTTCTTGCTGCTCCCTTGTCCCTTCCTCCCTTTTGTCTCAAACGGGAACACAATTCCCATCCTTATCATTTGCAAACTACTCCATAGTTTAAAGACATGGAGCAATCGAAGAAGGTTTAGAGTCGTTACACCCCCTTCCTAGACCCATTGGCCTACCGTACTTGCTTACAAATTAAGTTCGCAGTGACGTCAGGACGTGCGGAAGAAAAACCTACACTGTTAAAAAAAAATCTGAATTTTTACTGTATAAGTTACTGGCATCCATGTTGCCAGTATCTTTTAGCGCAAAATCCTATTCTACTGTAAAATTTTAAGGTAGAATAAACAGAAGTTAAAAAACGCAAAATGTGAGTTGCAGATTTGATCTCGGGACCCTCGAATCTTCAGGCGGCTTTGCTGACCACCATACGTGTTGGGACACATTGAGTGAGGGGAAATATTGTGTAATTTGCTTCGAGCTGTAATTCACGTGGTGTATCAATTGGCGCTGCCATCGATTATATTTTTCAGTACAATTTACTGTAGTTTTTTTTTCCGTATTGTAAACACTCCATTTTACAGTAATATTTTCGATAAATGTTTCTTGAATTTTTAACAGTGTAGTTAACAGATAAAACATTACACTTACTAGCTACCTATCAAACCTACTTCGCGAATAAGAGGAGATAGTCACCTGTCTATGAGCTGCTACTGCCTGGCACATTTGATTCAAATGGATAAAATGCTCGTAAAATTGAAAACATTTAACGATTGACAAATTATGACAAAAAAAGGTTACTTATGCGCGGGTTTAACTCCTTATTCAATTTGTGAAGTTAAGAGCGTAATTTCACCCGGATGTAGGCCAAGGCGCTAAAAACTGTTTCCTTCGATTGGCCTCAGCTTATTTCTCGACGGCCTAGTAAACTTGCAGTCGAGTATAAAGTAGGTTTTCTGAACAAAAACGCTGTACTGGGGCAATTAAATAGTAAAAAACCAAACTCAAAAATTAACTCTATCTCATGCATAAATATTTTCGTCTAGGTAATAAAAGTAATTTTCAATGAATCTTAATTTTATGTTTCAATTTCATGATTCAAAAAATGTTTCATCTCTATCCTCACAGATTTCCTCAGGAGCTAAACTGTGGTCAACTCAGTGCTGGAACGATGTGGAGTTTATTTGGTGTCGATATGAAATATGCTTTAGAAGGTATGCTATTACTTATAACCTATTTTAGTTCAGAAATTGGAACTGGTTAAGAGCGACAGACGTAATTTAAAAAACAATGCAATTTACAAAGTAACACAATAGGAAGGCGAACTTAAACTCTTTGTTTCATCAAGAACGTTTTCATAATGCATTTTCCACTTTAAAGAAAAAACAGAATTAAATTTCCACAACCTACTGAAGTTAGCGTGTATGATTGCTACTTCACCTGTCTCTAGAGTGTTTTTGCATTATTTTCATAATTACACAGTATCGGATAAAAAAAAAATTTCCGACGGTGTTTACTAGAAACGCATTAAAAGTATTGTTAGTACATTAAATTTTCAAATCCAGAAATCATAAATTTAAAAAAAATAAACATTAAAAAAAATAAATAAACATTAAAAAAAATGAATAAACATTTTTTAAAATGGTAAGTAATTGGAACTTACAGGCTTTGAATTCAATTTCAATATGCTGAAAAAACCCCAAACCACTCAAACTTCGATTTCAGTTTTTTTAGTAGAGTATACCATATTGAGTATATAAAATTAAATTTCTTTTCGAAAGAATTATTTATTTCCTCCACTCCCCTGCCCTCTTTTCTTCCTGTTCATTTAAACTAGTATTCTGAATTTTCGACATTCCCCCCCCCCCCCATGGCTGCTAGGTAATTGCCGAACGTCCAGTTAAGACGAATCTATCTGAATGAGGTAGAAAAGTTAAAAAAAATAATAATAATAATAATGTGAGTGTTGCGTCATTCAATTGGGGCTCTACTTAATTTAGAGCCTAACACATAGACGTGTCCATTTCTGCCTGTAAACCGGATGTTTGCATTTCCATCCCAGCGATGGCCGCACAGTATTTTGAAATATAAGAATGTATCTTCAACTTAGTAAAACTCTTTTTCTCTGGTTTCTTATTAGCAAATTGGCATGCATTTTTTAAACGAAAATTATTATTAGACTGAAATTCATAAATAATTGAAGCTAATTCAATAAAATCAGTAATCTTGATTTTGTATTTTCTCTCACTCTTTATTCATTTTGTTTCAGAACACGAGCAGCACAGACTTTGTAAAAGCTCAGCCTACATGAACTTGCACTTTAAAGTAAAATGGTTTTATAATAATTATGTTAAAGATGTCCCTCCGTACAAAGAAACCGTACCTGAATATCCGGCGTAAGTTACTATATAATTGAGTAATTATTTGTTATCTGTTTTTTAACGTGTTTACTGACATTATTTCCACTTAAGCGTTATATAATCCTTTTGATCTCGCGCTAAACAATTAGCAACCTCATATGAGGCAGTGAGAAGCAAAGGGATGTAAGTGAACATTTCAAGATTTGAGTAAAATGCAATTAAAGTTCCGGTACTAGGTAGACTTTAATAAAAAAGTTTTTCTAAATCAAGTTGTATACCGGAACCTACCAGGGCTACTAGTACTATATCTTTCCCCGAGATAAAGGAGGGGTTCACCTACCATTTTTACTGTTTATCTCCCATTTTTTTTATTTTGTCACTTGCACCCCTTTGCTTCTCACTGCCTGACATGTCGTTACAGAAGAAAAAAAAATTTTGCCACAAACTTTTGAAAAAGAGAAATACCTATATACATACGTAAACACAGAAAAAAGAAGAGTCCTGCTCGACGCTCCCTCGATCAACTTTCGCTACAGCGACGGTAGTATATCTTTCCTGTGTCGACCCTGTCGTAGAAGAAAAACGACTTTTACAGAGAATTGAATTTCAATGAGTACATCCTGGCGACCAGAGAAGTAGCTCGGGTTTTTTTTTTTCCCCCCAAGGTGGGCAAATACACCTTGACATTTCTACAGGAGTAAAATTTATTTTGGAGGTGTCCATATTTACTTTTATCGCTAATTTTAAGTGTTGCTATGAATTGGTTTAAGATTACCTTCAGAAATGGACAGACACTTCTACTCACAAAAAATATTGCATCGTCACTACAATGACGAAAAACACTGGAAGAGTAAAATCACAACATTATGTCTGTACCTTCAGAATAGCGTCTTAGGAGAATCTGCCACCTCCTCCTCCTCCTCTCGAAAGAATATCAATAACCAACTTTGTGCGGAGATGAAACAAAAATGTGTGCCATCGTAATGATAAATGCTCCGGATAGCATACAAAGGCTTATCTTGATGCATTGCACAAAATGCAATAATTACTAAGGCAAAGCACAAATAAATACGATCTGTGAAGCACAAAGAGGTTTCGTAACCAAAGATAAGTCTTTATAAGAAACATAACGCAAAAGAAAAGCATTAAACGTCAAATGATCTTTTTGTACTATTACGGATTACTAGAGTGAGCTTGGAATAATTATTTTTAGTAAAGGTTATGTTAACTATGAGATGTAATTTTTCTTTCTTATGCTGTTTCTATTTTGTTCAATACAGAATACATATATTTGACAAAGTTAAAAAAAAAATGGTGTCATCTTCCTCTCTCTTTATGTGTTTGTCGTGCGTGCACCAAATAATATTAAAAGTTATTGAGGAAACCAAGTTTATGTTATTGAGGACTTCGACATATCGCACCTTGACATGGAAAGTGACTAACTCAAAAGAAAACAGCAATGGAGAAAGTTTAAGTTTAGCGTAGCTGTAGTTTTAAACGATTTAGTATCAAAAATTACATGAAGCTCAAAAACATTATGATCTGACGTTTACTGGTTAGTTTTTGTTGCCTAAATGAATAATGCATACTTAAATTTCGAAACTTTTCTACTAAATAATGAAGTAATTTAATGATGTGCCACTATTGATTATATTGTTCTTAGCTCCACCACGTACTAATTACGTAAGCTAACTTTGTGGCACGATAAGCATTAAATTTGATATTTAAATCAATGGCTAGTACGTTTTCCCAAAATTTTGCGTTGTCACTTACCTTGCTGAAGTGCGATATGTTGTAGCTAGATTTGTGGATTTTGATCATTCTAAAACTCTGCTGGAGCTTTTCAACTGAAAAGTAAGTTATACGTTGAATCGCGTTTTGCCAATTTCATCGTAATACTATTGAAAGAGGGGGGCGCTCAGCAGAGCCAAGCACTGCGACCAGAGGTCTATTGTACTAAATCGTAATACTATTAAAATCGTATAAGTCTCAAAATTTCGGGTCCAGTTAATTTCTACCCAGAATTCAATAAAATATCGAAGTAAAATTTTTCTTGGTTTAAAAATTTACGCTTTAAAGTGCAGTACTTTGCTTTTCATGCTATATAAATGCCAAATTTCATGTGCACACAAAAGCAGGATGTTTCATATTCAAATCTCAGTCACCAAAACGTTGAGTTCAGAGACAAGGCTAGAAGAGTTGAACTTTGAAACGCACACCCCTGGATCACAGTTCAGTTTGCTCTACTTTATCACTCCTAACGATTCAGATTTTAAGCTAAAACAGGCTAAGCTTTTGAAATCCTTCAATGAGATACAAAAAATAGTGGTAAAAAATTGTTGTTCATTACTGCAATATCTAAAGCAGCATCTCTCAGCATTTTTTAAACTTTATCATCAATTTTTTTTTCTAGAATATACTGACATAAAAAATACTTTTAGTGAAATCCACAAACGAATCGACCAATTTTTCCGTTTCTTATAATCATTTGAAATTTCGGACACTAAACTGTAATGGTGCCTTGAAAGAAGTTTGGGACTATTAGTTTTTATTTAGTAGTAGTGGTACCCGCACAGCTTTGACCATAGTTGAAAATTAAAAGGTCATTTGGTTCGCCTGTATATTTACAAATAATGGATGATGAATTTCTCGCCAATTTGCTATATTCATTCGCTTGCCCACGTTACGGTTCGATGTTATGATAATTCCTTAATTTATCCGTCCACGTTGTGATAATTTGCTCGGTAAAATGTTCTTGCAATTGGAATATAAAAAGAACAAAATTGAATTTTCGAAAAATCGTTACGAGGTGCCACCCCCATGCTACAAACTAATTTTGTACCAAATTTCATGAAAATCGGCCGAACGGTCTAGGTGCTATGCGCGTCACAGAGATCCAGACATCCACACCGAGAGACTTACAGCTTTATTATTAGTAAAGATTGCTTGTCTTGATATGCACTGCATAACCTCAAAGTTTTACTCAAGAGTTTAGATTCACTACAATTTTCTCTTATTCGTTTGTTTTGTAGTTATACGTTTTTCTGGTAAATCTATGGTGCATTTTTTTCAGGAATGAATTTTAATGACTGTCCCTTATTAATTTGCAGGTGGTTCGAGCCGTTTGTGATGCAGTGGTTGAATGAAAACGATGATGTTTCCCTGGAATACCTCAATAGTGCCTTCTTGAGGGATAAGAAAGATGGAGTAAGAACCGATTCATTTTCCCTTTTTACTAACCATTGAATCTATGTCACATAGAAGTAAATAGATTAAGAAAACTAATATTATAACTTGCAAAAACTGTTCGTGTGTATAGAAGTCATATCTATCAAACGAAAAGTTATTTGAAACAGAGCTTCAACTTAAAAGAGCACTTATAGACAAAACTAAGCAAAAATAAGTAATAAAGTCATCATATTGGTGCTATTCCCCCGATGTGCTACGTAATATAAACCTACAAACTAAATATCAAATTTGCCACTTCTAGACATATTAGAGGCTCTCAGATCGTATTTTCGCGTCAATTAAGGGTTCAAGTTGAAGGGAGGAGATTACGCAAATGTGGGAATAATAACAGGATCATGTCTTTTGAAATTACGAGCAGTGAAATCAATCAAAAGCTTCTCCCACGAAGTTCAAAGTGCAAAGCAATTGTCATTAATGATCATAGATGAAATACTGCAACGTTTTCTTCAAAAAAAAAAGGTTCAGTTCAAACTTGTATAAAAAGTGTCGAATTTCTTGAATACAAACAGAAACTTAATTAATGAAAAAGTAAATACCTTGCTAATGAATTTGTAGAACCCATTTCTTAAAGAGGTTGACATATGTTATGTGAGGCACTCAGAGCTAAAATGGATGAAGTCAATTTCGACTTGATCCACTTTTGTTTTGAACGTGGTAGATACGAGCTACGTCGTAGATCGTGGTAGATACGAACGTGATAGATACGAGTCGGCATAAACACTCGTATACTGTGAGTGTTTAGGCCAACTAAACTTTCACAAGCCACCTATAACAACTACAGCTAAATGGCATATCAATGGCTTAGCCTGTAAATGAACTACTTCTGATTATTTCCCATGTTGCCCCCCCCCCCCTCCCCAAATATCTTGGTAATAATTTCAAGCTGCATCACTAGAAACAACGAGTAACTCCAAATACTACCTACAAATAGAGAAATTTGCTGTACCAAAACCTGGTAACTGCACAACGTGCAATAAACCGAATATATTTATATTGCCTTCTCTAAAGTTGGTTGTCTGTGTTAAAATTATCGGTTTACAGTGTAAGCCGTTGATACGTTGCTAGTTAACAGCGTAGAAAAATGCGTGTATATAAGGAAACTATAAATATCTGTTTACTGAAATGAGTGTTAAAAAAAATATTTTCATTGAATGCATTCATTTTAACAAAATGTTTACTAAAAAATGTACTTTTCCTTTCGATGCTAAATTGATTATTTTTTATAGTTTCTTCAAAGTTCAGAGCATGCTCTTTTCTCCAACTCGGTGGTTGATGTGTTCACGCAGCTGACGCAATGCTTCGATGTAATTAGCAAGCTGGAATGTCCGGATCCAGAACTAGTCAAACGGTACATGAAGCGATTCGCAAAGGTAAGTTGCTATAAGTATTAAAGATGCACCAATTAATTGACTGTTATCAGTAATAGGCCATTTTACCGACTATTTAATAATTGGACAATTTTCACCGACTAATTGTCCGATTTTTTAAAAAATTAAAAATGCTTGAAGTGTGAACAAAACTGAGACCTCTGTGGGAATACTCCAATTCAAACCCTTTTTTTTTAGCCTACTGTCCCAGTAAAAGTCAGAGAAAGAAGAAAAAAGCATAAAAGATAGCTTAATGCATCTTGAAAATATTACAAAAAAAAAGTCAAAAATAAAAATAATAATTAAATAAATATCGAAAAATTAAAAATTGGAAAGTAGGGTATTGAGATGGGGGAAAATGTCTGTCCCCTCCCTAATAACTTTTGAGTGAATAGTCCGATTAGAACAATTTTGTTTTGTTCGAAAGATCTCGACGAGAACACATGATTCCTATTTTTCACTTTTTGATTTGAACTATTTTTTGTTCAATTTTGAACAGTTCAAAAAACTCAACATTAGCGCCTACGGGGAAATTCAAGGCAATTCCGAACTGTGAGGCGAATTTGCTTCAAACAAACTTAGTAGGAAACAGCTTTTGATGAAAAACTTCTGTACCTATAAAATATCTTTTTGATTTGAACAATTTTCCGTTCAATTTTGACCAGTTCAAATTCCTTAACATTAGCGCCTACGGGGAAACTGAAAGTCAATGTAGATTCCTTACTTGAAGGCGGATTTACTTCAAACAAATTTTGTTGGAAATAGTTCTTGGCGACAAACTCCAAACTCCGACTCCGAGAATTTAGGAGCACCTGACTCCGACTCCTGTGCCCGACAATTAGTCGGACTCCGATTCCCAGACTTCGACTCTGATTTCGTAGCTTTGGCAAAAATTTATACACGGAGGAAAAATGATTGACTCCGATTCTTGTATATTCGACTCCGACTCCTTTATTTCAAAATGAGATTGACTCAGACTCCGCAGCCGTAGTTTTAACTGTAAAATAGTTATTTTTAATATGACTTGTTTTTATTTTCACTCTAAATTTTTAATTTAGGCATTCAGTTTTCGGCGGATAAACTCGAAGTCATATTTCTACGTAAAGATATGCGCAGACGATTTTTTTTTTTTTGACAATGAAAATTATTTCTTTAAGTTGACATTTTATTGTTTTTATGTATTTTGGTAAATGCATTAATTCATTTAAGAAATTATTTTTGGCAACAGGGGAAAAAGAAACAATTTCTTTCTTTCTTTTTTTTTTTTTTTTTTTTTTTGATATGATGTATTTTTTTCAATGAGCTTATTAATTTTAATTATTTTCAGTAAGTTACCGCCCTATAGCCAGGTCTAAGGCAGAAATATATGAAATACACAATTCATGTTGTGTATTTCATGTATTTCTGCCTTTGCCCTGGCTATACGGCGGTATCTTACTGAATATACCTGCCTTGCCTTCAATATTTGAGTTGAACCGAACCATTGTTTCGGTCACTCGTCTGGTTAGTGCTAATTCTGCATTAGCTAACAGTTTGTTTGGCACTCTAGGCTTTCTTAAGAGGTTTTCCACCTCCAGCTCAGTCACTCCTATGCCGGGCTGATGAGTGCTAATAAGCACGAAACTGCAGTCCTCGGCTGGAATTGACTGAGCTGACGGTGTGTTTCAATTTTGAATATTGTTTTTTCGTTTTGAAAGCGATTAAAGTTTTTTTTTTTTTTTTTTTAATGGAAAAAAGTGTATTAGCTGCTTTGTTTAAAAGGTGCTGCTACTTTATTTGTTCGTTTATTTATTTACTTTTTTTACGCATCTAATTTTTTAGATGAGTAAGGCATATTTTATTCCTAGAAATCAGCTTAAAGTATTAAAAAAAAAATATGTTTGAAACAATTTGCGATTTTAGCTATTTTTGAGAATATTGATCAGGTACTAGAAAGTAGTATGGGTATACGGGAAATTGGGCTCGTTTAGTTCTAGACGGAACTTCTTGTTTTTTAATAAGCTGCTGTATTCACTGTTTATGCATATACTTAATTACAACATATGTTTCATAACTTTCTTTTAAAATCACTGTCTTTATCATTCAATAAAAATTTTAATGCCGTTAGATTTGCTTTGAATTTTAATTTTATCAACGTTTGAAGAAGCCATATCAGTTGTTTGAAAATTTCGTATTTATATCGATATGCAAATGTATAATTGTATACAATGTCGCACAAACCTCGTGAATCGATACTCTTCTCCACAATTTCAAAGCACAATTATCCCGCCATTTTCAGTCGGTGATTTTAAAACCGAACTCCTTGTGGATAGATGGGAGGGGGGAGGAGGAATAAGCACTTCAAAAAGCTTTGCCTTAAATTTCTTTTACGTTAACTAAAAAAAAAATCTACTCCAATTGTGTTAACAATAAATACATTATTTTTCATTCTTTTTCAGACCATTGTAAAGGTGCTCACTTCCTACGCAGATATAGTAAAGAAAGAATTTCCGAATTTTATAAGTCAGGAGAAGACGGTAAGTCATTTATTAAGTTAATTAGCTACTTACTTATTTGAATATTGTATTGCTCACCCACGACAACATTTTTTTTTAATTTCTAACGGGACTTCAAAAGGTGCTTTAGCCTTTTGCAGACCTAGTACAACACCCCGATGTGGCATCCGCTCTTTCGTGTGTCACCATTAAGGCGCGGATATCAATGCACAGAGAATATTGATGCTCAGTTTCCCACCACATGGAGGCACCTGTTCTCTTTTCGATTTGAATCACCACTAGAGATTTAATTTTGCCAAGGGCATTCAGGGCCAAAAGAATACCCAAGGGATCTTCTTACATGGCGCACAATCATACGACATGTTTTGCTAATGATCTTGTACATCTCGAAAATTCACCGACTGACCACTTGGACCACTGGTAAGAGCTGAGCTCAAAGACGTCTGACGCTAACGCCTTACCAATTTGAACAATCTGTTCAAACGTTTTCCATTTTGATTCTTGCTGATTATTTATTCTTATTGTTTTGCTTTCTAGATACTCATCGCGCCCTATCGCTCCTTAAGAGTTTATCACCCCCTTGTAAGATGATCACCCCCAGGTTGGAAACCACTGATCTGCTGTTGTATAAGCTAACTTTAAGGCAATACTTTACCATTAAAGATCATTGAATTAAGATTTTAAAGCAATAATTTTAATGTTTTTTAAGATGTGCTATCGCCGCTGAACTCTATAACAAACTTTGCATCTGTGTCTATTAATTGTATAATTGCTATTGTCTTAGCATAGCTTGACAAATGTCAAATATTGGTGCAGAATATACAATGATTCCTTTTACTTGAATAAAATGTTTCTAAACTGGTTACTTATATCCTGATGTTTACAAACTTATATTATTTGAACAAACTGGTAATGATAATTGAATTCACGGCTCCTAGAATTATAAGCAAAGTTATTGTTATCTTCAATGTAATAAAAACAAGCTATCTGAGCAAACTATTTTCAAAAACTATTTATCTCGCATCAGGTCTTTCTGACACCAAAACGCTTGTATTAACCCTTCATTTTCAAATTCGTACCAAATACAATGGTTATTTTCTAGCATACATTAAGTGTTCCGTGTTTTTCGTTTGAAATTGTGCTTTGAATGTCATGGCCTTCACATACTAAAGGAGTAACTTTCAAACTAATAAGCGCATTGTTGTTAAGAAAGTGAATGTAATTGAAATTTTTAACCTGTCTAAGAAAAATCGAAATTACTGTTGCATATTTCCTTCAAATTTAAGGTGGCGTAAAGCACTTCCCATGTATAAAGTAAATACAGTGAAACACCGATTTTACGTACCCTGAATCTACATTTTCCCCACATTTTAACGTTCATTAGTTTTACTGCGACGTATTTCCCGTATTTTACGTTTTTAAACCCAGTTCCTTTTGTAACGTAAAATCGGGCTTTCACTGTAAATTTATAATTTTTGTTTGTTGTAATAAGGTAGCAACTGAGTAGAAAACAGTATTTAGATAACTAACAATATTAGATAAAGTGATGTAAATGACGCTAACATTGAAAGCTGAAAATGGCGGCAAAAAAAAAAAAATATCGGGAGGGCTTTGAGGATTGTTTTAAGGGTCAATCCCACAGAACTTTTAATACCATCACATTTTGACAAATCTGATGCGACAGTTTATGTCCATAAAAAGAATGTTATGATGAAACCCTCTCCCATTAAAAGGTAATTTCTAGCTGAGTTAGTGCTTGGAGCGAAGTTTAAAATTGTTTACATTTTCTTTGAACTAGAAAAGGTGCACACGTAGAACAGTATTAACAGTGGGAAAAAACTTCTTGAAATAAGGATTTTAAAAAAATAATTATGGTTTAAACTGAAGTTTTTTAATGCTTTTAAAGTATTTACTTTATTACGGCAATACTTCATAAACGCTCTGTCTGCAAACAAATAACGACTGCGTGAATTTTAATTTCACGCTGTACATATTTTAGTGAGCATCAATTTTTATGACTTTTTCTTTGAACAGCTTTATATGACTTACACTACAACCATTCTACATTTACGATGTGTTTACTAAAAGCCAAATACATGCACCGACTGTTACGAAATGAGTAATGCTCCTCCAAGCAGAAAATTCGAACTTCTGGTCCAATAGCGGCATGGAAACTGACTTATATCACTTATTCTCATCTGAACTGCAGTTTCAGTTAGTGGACAACTTTCATGTGCTCTTTGTGGGCAATATTTTAATTGCTCAATTGTTACACTTCATATCGGAGCCAAAACGGAACCAAAATCCCCGCCTAACTCATTTTTAAAATTTTTGACTATATCTATATCACTCTAACCCATTCATATTTAGAACATTACTACCAAAACATACTTATGGGCTATCATTTTTTTTAAAATGTTTCAACTGAAGGTAGAAGCGATTACAAGTTGCAATATTTTCCCACAAATCCAATATATGATGTGCGAATGGAACGTGCGACCTGGTTAATATCTAACTAAAAACAATTTTTCCCTAGCTGCGCCATTTTCAGCTGTTGCGAAAATTTGTGACTAGTTAAGACACTAACAACTAGTTTCGTCCACACTAAAGACAATAGGTGTTAATGTTAAACGGATCTCATTATTTGATCAAGCTCTGCAAAGATAAACCTTTTAGAGTCAATATTTCCAACTATTCTTACCATTTTACCTCTCTTTCTAGGCATGTATATTAATGAACAACATTCAACAACTGCGGGTTCAGTTGGAGAAAATGTTCGAGTCCATGGGTGGAGAGAAGGTGAGTGAAAATCGATCAATTTTTCTGCACGTTTTAGAAATTTATAGTTTCTTTCAGTTGTAATGAACGATTTAAAAATTTGTACAACACGTTTAAAACGCGAAGCAATCGGTAGTGTTTCGGTGCATGGGGCCATTACAAGGAAACACGAATCTTTTGTCACGCACTTGTCATCTCAGGTATTTCATTGGAAATATTAAATTAAACGGGCAATGAACAAAATTTTGTTACTTAAGAAATCATTAACGTATGTGTGAATTCTCAAGCAAAACAATTTGTTCATCCACTTTTAAAATAATTACTTTTAAAATAATTACTTTTCAATGTAATATGTACGAGTTGTTACGTGAGGGAAAATATGGCGGCTTTTTCGTGAAATCGTCCACCTGAAATATTTTCAGATGACCTGTACGTTATTTTTAATATTACAAGTTAAATTTATTTACTACAGGTCTATGAAAAATTTCAATGTACAGGTTATTTTAACTTGACAGTTTTTCCTGCAATATGAATAATTGTATATATGATGTTTTTCCCCACAAAAGCTCACATCTTTTTTCATCGAAAAAGGGATTCCTTGTAACCCTGAAACACATGTCTGCAAACTTTTATGAAATTCACTTTTTTAATGTTCTTGGATAGATATTTAGTCTTAAGCTCGATGTTTGAGAAATTAAAAGTATTTAAGCACACAATATCACTGAATACGCTGTATGTGATAAAGACAATTAACACAGAAAAAAAAGTTGCAGGAGCATGGAGCATGTTTAATCAAACATAAATTACATTTCATTAGTTATTCCTGAATTTCAATTTATGAATGAACTTTTGTTCCACTTTACCTTTCCTTACTTTTTAGGAAACATAGTTGACAATTCATCTGAGAAAAAAAAATCTTTAAAATCCTATTTTTAAAACAAAATATATGAATTGTTCTTTTTAACTAAAACTTCGTTAAGAGATACTTTAATTTTAAATGCATCTGTCAATTTTTTTAAAAAACTAATGCTCGGTCAAAGCAATACATATACTAGCAATTAAAATCATAATTTCGTTAGTAAAAAATTAACTCTGACAAGTGACATCAAGCAGTGTTGTATCTTAGAGCAAGAATTAGTAACTGGAAAGCGCAAGTTCAATCAATGACTTGTGAAACGCTGAGGCAAAGTTCCCAAGTCACACGGTTCAGCTACGACGAATGGGAGATGTTTTACAAGAAACGAGATTTGAAAGAGTCACTCTGCCCACCTTTTATCCCTTCTCAATGTGTAAAATCTAACTATACAACACCAGAAAACTACCGACACTGAAACTATTCCTTAATATACTAATTCCATTAGTAAAATTTGTCATTGATAAACATAGTATATCTAATGCAATAATATTTTATGAAAAGAGAATGCATTTTATGAGCAATAAAGAATTCTTTGTTAATTTTTTAGCTGGACGACGAAGCAGCTGGTATCCTCAACGAATTGCAGCAAGCGTTGAACACTGTACTAGACGATTTGAGTGTAGTCTTTGCAAAGAGGTGATCACCCTTAATAGTTATTTTCAAAATTGCAATAACTTAGTTGTAGAGTGCGTAGTTGTACATCAATTTACAATCCGTTAATTTGAAAGTTAAAAGCCTTTAACCCTTTTAGACATGGCGTCCGTTATACCGAACATGAACTTTAAGTAGCAGCTAATCATTTATTAATTGATTAAATTACTCGATTTTTTTTTTTTAGTTAACTCTATACATTCTGCTTATTATTTTCTGTGCAAAAATTTTTCGTTTTGAGATTGACAACATTACAAAATAGGGATTGGGAGATTCAGACTGGCTCATTTTTTCAACCACGGATTCTCGTCACAAAAGCGAGGTTTTTTAAAAAAAAAAAGATTTATTTTTTAAGTACGCGTAATTTTGTATTAATCATTTCATTAAAGGCTTAAATTATGCTTTATTATTGCTTAGAGAATATTTTACAATGAAGTTTGTTTGATGTTGCATATTTCTTTTTTTTTTTTTTTTTTTTTTTTTTTTTTAATCTGAAATATATTTTTATCTGTCCGGATTATTGGACGTGCCATGACTCTTAATTTTTCTCCTACAAACTTAAAATTTCGTCAACAAAATACTCGTTACCATAGTACACTGTCTACAAAACAAAACCGTTTTGATTATGTGTTTCATAATTCCGTCTGTAAAGTTTTAGTTATTATCTTAAGTTAGTTACTTAGTTTTAGTTATTATCTCACTATATAAATGCGAATTTTTTTTTTTTTTTTTTGGAACCTTTAGTATTTTGAATATTCTTAAAATTATTTCAATAGTCTCTCGAAAACAGATAAAAATTTGCAGATATTATAAAGAGTGAAACGTGAAACTCATCCAGAATGTTTCCTTATAAAACTGATTTATTTTCTGCGTGTCCCAGACAGCACGAAAAGTCCTTCGGACGTCCATTTTATGTTCTGAACGTCCAAATCTAGTCCGTTGTAAAAAATCGACGAAATTTGGCGATCCTTAGACACGTCTCGCAGGACGTCCCAAGGACAAACTTTTTTTTAGGCCTAAGGATGACCTAAAGTGATCCTTATCTTTTCAGGACGTACCACGGACTTTTTTTTTAGATATCCTTGGGACTTATCTCTAAGGATATCCCGAGTCTCAACAAAATCAATCATTTTTAGGACATTCATCTCAAGTTGAACGAGAAATTTTATTTTATTAGTTTTCTCACTGGAATTTTCTAAAAATCCTAATGAACTATGATCTACAAAACTTAAACGAGTTACGAAAATAACATTTAAGTTAAATAAGCGTAAAAAATTATTATTTTTTTTAGTTTATTATTTTTATATATTTTATTATTATTTATTTATTTATTTATTTTTTTTTTTTTTTTTGAGGGAAAAAAGTTTTTTGAAAAGTACAGTTTTTTTAAATCACAATTAATTATGAAATAGGAAGCTCAAATTAGCGAAAGAACTCATTTAAAAAATCAAATAAATACAAAACACGCTTGTTTATCCATGATACTTTTTCAAATATAGGTTAAAGCGCGGTGGGAAATTCGATGACATGAGGACATCCTCGGGAGTATCACAAAAGGTAGTTCCAGGGATTAACTTTAGTCCTTTCAGGACGTACGAAGGATTTTCTTTTTTGACATCCTGCGGTCTTTGCCTTCGGATGTCCTGCGTATGAGAAAAATCAGTCGTTCGTAGGACTTTCTTGTCAAACTTCGAAAATTCTTATTTTTCGCATTTTGAGTGAAAGTAAATGTTATATGCTGCGTATAAAAAAAGTATTATTGATCTCAGAAATTTGTTGACTTCTAATATACTTTATTTAAAGGGGAAAAGTCAGTACTCTTACATTTACATATTAGTTTTAATTTTACTTCTTTGTTGTCAAAAAATGAAGTCATATAAGTATTTCCCTTCTCAAAACATATTAATCGAAAGAAAAAATGAATATTTTTACAGTAAAAAATGTGGAAATGTAAAAATGCAAATTTTTATGTGGAAAGGTAATAAAATGGACATAACATTTTTAAATCGGTTTATGATACTCAAAAATCCTACATTTTGGCGATAGTAAAACAAAATATTGCCAAAAACGTTATTTTCTTCTCTAAAATTTAAAACATCAAAATTTGAACTGTATTTTGTTATAAATTTATTACATTAAACTTGATATTATTATACAATAATATTCCTCTAATGCAATTTTTTTTTTTTTTTCAAGTAATGGTTATTTATGGCGGTTTTTCTTTTTATTTTTGGTAATTAATTTTTAAAAAAGTAAAATATAATTTTATTCGCGCTTTTTTACCTTTATACATCACAAATTCAAATTGTAGTTAGAAATTATTATAAAAACGAAAAGAACCCCCAAATTTCCCTAACTATTTTTTTTCCTTCAAAGTGTTACATTTCAGGGTTTTAAAAAGAGTTTTCTGTTTTAAGCATAAACATTTGAATTTACCATTTTTAAATCATTCACTGAATTCTTTTTCATTTTTTACAAAAAAAAAAGCAATTTTTTCAAGGTTAAAAAAAAATTCTTCCAACTTTGTCTCTTCTAAAATTCTTCAATCAAATGCATTTTATATCTCTTTGAGAACGAAATGCAAAAATTTAAATTGCTGTTCTAATTATCATAATTGCAAACAGAACGGATGAACCCTCAACTTTCTTTAACGAAATTGTAAACAATGGACAGACTTCAGGGCAAAAATGTCAGACTTGTGTCATAATTTTAAACCAAGTTATACATTTGAATTTACTATCATTATTTTAAAATCTATCACTGATGTGAAATTTTTTTTATTGTTTTGAACATATTTCCTGATTATTCCCGAAAAAAAAAAAAAAAAAATTGGATTTTCATTTTTTTCCCGCAAGATAAATAATTACGAAAAAAAAAAAATACCTACGAAACTTTCATTGTTTTTTTTTTTCAAATTCTTCATCTCCGTATGCGAGATTTTGTAAGCTCTTAAAAAAACGCTTTCACCCACTCGGGGTTTGAACCTACACCCACATGGTTACTAGGCTGAAACGCTACGGCGTACTCCAGTCTTGCTTGACAGTATGTAGTAACTTAAAATAATAAATGGCGTTTAACATAGAAGGTTTCTGAAAGTTCTTTTGGGAATTTCGTTCTAATTTTGATCGTAAAAATAAAATTTATGACGTACAATGTTTTAAATCACGCACACATTCAGTATTTCTTTTTTAAGTTAGCACGAAAGATGGCGTTTGCTCATCGGTGAATTTGGCTGTTCAACACTCATATCTGATGCGCTTAATTCCATTCAATGGGGATCCAAAATTGCTTCTGAGCTTTACTTTAAATTAATATTGTTTTGCTGATATATAGCTTTAGTTGGTTTTTCAATTATGTACAATGATCAAAGTTTCAATATTGCAGTTTTGTAGGCTTAAGTTAGTTGGAATTTGAAATAAAAGTTGCTACAGATCCCAAATTTAATCCAATATCGACTATCTGACCACAGGACTTACAAAAACGAAGCAATAAGCGATTAATTGTGCATTCGATCAGCAAATTGTATTTTTTTCATCGTTTTGACACTTATTACACTTTTTTCTGGCTTCTGTTATTCTGTACTTTGCACGTGCGAGCTTCAATGGCGGCCAGGAAACCCCGAGAAGAAAGTTGAAAAGGTAGAGATTTTTAAAAATACAAGTAGTGTGATAAATTATTCCCAACAGATTTTAAATTTGCCCTTAGGGAGAAAAGAAACTTGAATTCCTACTGAGAAATCTGAAAATTCAGCTACAATATTATTTTTTTTTCAAGATTTTTTTCCGTGAAAAACACATTTATAATTTATGTTGGGGGGGGGGGGGGGGAAGGAATCGATAAAACTGAAAATTTTAAGAGAATGACCAGATTTTGAAAACAACGGTCATTTAAGGACTTGAAAGTAAGAAAAACGGGACTATTGGGCTTAATTGGCGTGGAACAAGCATGTGTAATATAATCAGACTTTCTTAAAATTATCTCTTACTAAAATCATTTTTATTGAATAAATTTTGAACTTATAATTACTCAAGTCATTAAGAACAAACGGAGATAACGAGCAAGTTGACTCGGAGTTTGGCTCTGTTTTTTTCAAATCATAAGCTAATTCATAAAGAAAAATAGGCGAGATACATATTCGCTGCATTATACTAATTTCATACATTTTAAATACATATTTTCTTTTTGAAGGTGCAGTGCCCAGAACAGTCATCCGTTTACAATAGTTGCATAAAAGATAATTCTTGTAGACTTATATGAAATCCTTCCGAAAAAAAAAAATATATATATATATTAATTTGAATTTTTGGCATCTTGAATTCAAATTATGTTTTTCGCAATCACGAGTGTGTGTGTATGAATGCGCGTGTGTGTTTGGGTTGGCGCATGTGTGTGGGTGCGTGTGTGTATGTATGCATGTGTGTGCGTGTTGTGTATGCAGTGCTGTGTGTGTACGCGCATGTGTGCAGGTGTTTGTGTGTGTGTATGTAGGCATATGTGTTTGTGTGCAGGCATGAGTGTGTATGTATATGTGTGTGCGTAGGAGTGTGTGTTTGTGTCTGTGCGCAGGCATGAGTGTGTGTATATGTGTGTAGGTGTGTGTGTGCTCAAGAAAAAAAAAAGCGCTTCTAATTATAAATTCGGTAGTATTTTAAAATTAGGGGACTTTTAATATGCCTAAGTACTGAGGCTATTTTTGAGAATATGAGGTCAAAAACCTCTATACAGGTTGCCCCCAAAATTCGAGAACATGTGGTCGATTAGCAATACAAATATATAGCCAATAATGGTGCCCCCCCCCCCCTTCGAGTAAAGGCGCACCCTCTAAAAATCACGAAGACCCCCTTTAAAAAGAAAAAAATACCCCTCAAAACACCCCCTCCCCCCCAATTTTAATAGCGAAGTCTGCGCCATGACCCCCTCCCTTCCCCCCTAGGTGGGCACACCTGCCACAAGACTGGGTTATATATGCATAGCTAAGCTATAAGGACTCTTTGAATCTATAATTACTTACTATTTTTTAATAACATGTCGAATGAAAAAAAAGGGGGGGGGGAATGAAAACATATTTGTTGAAGAAATTCCTTTTGTGTCCAATTTTTGTCAATGTCCAAAAATTAGTACATAAGCAATCCTTGCTCATATCATATGTATACAGTGAAACTCCGATTTTATGTTCTCTGGATCCACGTTTTCCTCGCATTAAAATCGGGTCCCATTATCGGGCCATGTATTTCCCGTATTTTGCGTTTTTTTTAACCCAGTCTCTTAAGAAACGTAAAATTCGGGTTTCACTGTGTTATTATAAACTGTATGACATATTTCAGAACTGTTATAAAGATTACTAAATATTGTTCTTAGTCATTTTAGAATTTAGTCAAAAACCAACAGGGGTGCCCAACCCATAAGGGCACAGGTGCACCTCCCTCTATATCGTGGAGACCCCCTCCGAAAGCAGAGGCCCCCAAAATGAGAAAAATACCCCCCAAAACACCCCCCCCCTAAAAATTTGAATGGTGCAGTCTGCGCCTTACGTCCCCTAGGTGGGCATCCCTGAAAACCAATAAAAAATTGTAACTGCAAAGGTATAAGAAATTGTCGCTTATTTTTATTACGAATCATTTTAAAAAAACGAAAATGTTTAGGAAAAATAATGTAGTTTGACTTTACAACAGTAATAAGTAATAAAATCAAAATCGTTAAAGGGAAACCAGAAATTGTCCCAATTGAGTCCCCAAAAATATTTATAAGAATCCCCATATCGTTTCTGGATTTTAGGACACATCTGAAAACTGGTGTTCAGAAATACGATCACCTTAACTAAGAAGGGAAAAAATGAATCGAATTTGATTTGTATTTGAAAAATGAAGCATTCGAATGAATCTAGAAAAGAAAGTAACACGAGGCAATTGAAAAAAAAAAAAAACTGGAGGCATTTCACCATTATCTTTTTCCCTCTCTCTGATTGTCTGCAGTTAACTGCCACCATGATGCTTTGTTTACGCTCGAGAGTGAAATGAGTTCTTGCAGCACGTGGCCGGCTGTGCCGCTTGAACCTTACTTAGGATATAGGTAAGTTTAATTACTTTTATTTTATTTATTAATATTGCTAAAGTTTAACTTTTACTAAAAGAAAGAAAATTAGTTAAATTTTCATAATTTTCGCAATGATTAAAAGAAAAAAAAAAAACTTAAGTCTCTCATAACACATGCGCTACTGAATTTCATTTCAACCTGATTTTTTTGTGTACACTGAAAGATTGTTTTATTTATTATGTCTTGGATGGTATAAAAAGAATCAAAAGAGATTTTAATTCTGAGGGAAAATTATTAGTTGGTTTAATACTTTTACCAATCAGAAATTATACTGTTCCACTATATTCGCTCGTAATCTTTTTAACTAGAGTATTACATTTAAGTACAATAATGTGCATGTCATGTGACATGCACATTGTTAACGTATCAAAATATTTGTATCAGGCATTGTATTTCTATCATATTACGAATATTTAATTAAATGCAATAGCAGGGGGGGGGGGTCTTAAAAATTCCTATGTGTGAGCAATTTTTTTTTTTACTCAAGTTTATTTTTAGAGTTATGTTTGAATTTCCTTGAATGTTATGTAGTATATATTACATTTAAATTTTCTCAGATTATGTAAGTAGTATATCTTTTAATTATGTAAAACAAATCTATCGGTAAGATACATGTTTATCTACTATATGGTTTCTTTCTGAATATTATGATCTGCATTAAAATTGTTATTTTTTATTAATATTTCAAGGTTCTGTCATTATTTTCAACTTCAAATAAATTTTGTGTTTCATCATTAGGGGCTAATTAATTACTGCCTGTAAATTCTATTTAAATGCAAGCTTGGATTTTAAGAGAACTTGAATTGTGGTTGGTTTACTAAATATTTAAAACTCGGTTATATTTTTAACATAAATTGCAATATTGTAAGCTTTTTTATTTTTTCATGATATTTTTTTTTAATGTTTCTCTTCAGAAACATATTGCTTGAAGTGCCATCCATATTTTCATGAAAATAATTGATAATTTCTAATAATTGGATGCTGAATGGTAGCTTAAAAAATGTTGAAATTTTCAGATAGTTTTCTCCTACTGTTCCTGTAATTAAAAATTTTCCAAGTTATACTTGTTTTTTTGAGCAATTATGATTGCTTTCATTTGACTGTTTTTGGCGTGCTATCATTTTTCCCACCGGCGCGGCGCCACCCTCTGCCAGCACCACCCGTCGCGTCGGACGGCCTCATGATGCTGCTCCTCTAGCGAAAACCGTCTCCAGGTTGCGTCCATATCCTACACACAACCGCATACATACACGCACCAACACACACAAACACATACACAACACCACCATACACACACATACCCCTACACACATACACACACGCATGCATACAGACACCTACACACACATGCATACAGACACCTCCACACACATGCATACAGACACCTACACACACACGCATACATACACCCCCCCCCCCACACACACACATTCATACACAGAACTACCCACACACATGTCAGCACTGAGACACAAACACACATGCCTACACACACATACACATACCCCTACACACAAACACACATATCCCCCCCACACACGAATACATACACACACTCGCGATTGCGAAAAACATAATTTGAATTCAAGATATCAAAATTCAAATTAATTTTAATTTTTTTTTTGTTTATATTATTTTTTTTTAATTTGTAACTTGAAAGAATATTTAGACTTTCCTTAAATTATCTCTTGTTAAAATCATTTTTGTTTAAAAAAAATTTGAACAACTCAAGTTATGAAGAACACCTGGTGTTAAGGAACTAACTTGCTCTTAATGTAACCAGGTTAAACTATTTTAAACTATTTTTTAGTCTTAGTATCAATATCAAAATTAATTATTTTACCTTGTGAAATATCTATTAGTTTTTTTTTTTTAATCATAAATTAATTCATTTCAATTTGCTTTTTCTATGTGTTGAATGGCTCAAGAGACTGATCATGCTGCATAGCATAAGATGCCCTAAAAGAAGTTGAACACCTAAGACAACGTCTATCAGGCAAGTTTAAAATTTTATATGTTTATCAATGCCTTAATTTGATATTATTTCAGTATTAACTTTTTCCAATATTTTTTATATACTTTTTTTTAAGGCTGTTGTTAGTTGTATTTTTCCCATGCAAGCAGAACCTAATAATTACGATAAACCAGTGGTGCCCAACCGTTTCGTACCCAAAGGCTGCACCTCCTTTTAAAATGCTTTCCATTCTCTCATAAAAACACATATGAAAATTTTGAGTATTTAAAATTTTTCCTATTGACGTAAAAAATAATATAGGAAATTATATGGAAATTAAACTCATAGTGGGAGATGCTCTATGCTCCTTTTATTCATTGCACTGCTTTTCAGGGATCAATTTCTGAATATTTAACTCCAAACTTTATATTGTCACGAATTTGCTTTCATATTGTTGCTTTTAATCTAAACAACAGGCCACATGTATCAACTTCTCTGGCCGTAGGCTGGGTACCACTGCTATAAACTAAAGAAATAATCATACCTTACTGCTTCAAGTTCTAGGCTTCATTCTATCGCATTTTTTAAAAAAATATGTTCAGTATTTTTTTCTAATGGGCTCGTGTTGATTCTTCTGAGGGGCTACAGTTAAGTTTTAGTGAGGTGATAAAAACGGCTGAAGAGAGTGTCAAGCACCATGATGTCATGAATTTCTATTGACTCTTGACTGTTAAAATACTTATTAAGCTGTGCATGTCATGGACGCCCATATGAAAAATTTTGAGAGTGGCAATATTTCCCCCATGGTTTAGCAAGATATTTTTCCCATGAAAACTGATTTCAGATTAAAGTTATTAAAATTTGACATTTTTAATAACTTATTCATTAATGGCTGGATCAGAATTCTTTTATATATTTTTTCAAAAGAAAAAGTACTAAAAACAGAAGGAAGCTCTAATTTCAAGGGGGGTAAGTGGGGGCTTGAGCCCCCAATTACCCTCCTATATGGGCTCCCATGGTGCAATCACTGACAGTCAAACTAAGCAGAAAAAGCTAAGGAAAATATAAAACTACACAAATTGGAAAGGCCCGGCCGATGTTTTAAAAATATATTATACTGCTCGACATTGAAAATGCAACAGCAAGAAGGAATGTTCAGAAATTTATGTAAATTTTAGGTTAGACGTATATCACTGAGTTATGTAAATGATGTGAGATGCGCAGCTCTCTGATGCACGTGAAGTAAGATATAAGGGAAGGAACTTGCAGAATGGGCAATATTCGTGTGGTTATTTCTGACTGCAGTATTATCGAAGAAATTTTGTTTTTGTAACACGAGAGAATGCCAGGCCACCATCAACGAAGGCACTTCAAGGAGATAGACGATTTTGCGAGGGGTAATTTGATCGGACTGAGAAGGGGAGGTTGGTCCGAACGTCAAATCGCAGCTGATACCAACATGGATGCAAGCATGGTGCATCGGCCATGCCGAAGATGGTTGAAACAACGCAACGTGGCAAGATTGAGGGGTGCAGGGGCAGCCATAGTGATGTCAGATCGCGTGGATCGATGCATCCACCGACAAGCTGTAGCAGACCCACAAGTCACTTGTTCCTCGATTCTGCAGCAGGTGCAAGATACCCTGAATGTTCCGTGCCAACCAGAACAATTTCCCGTCGTTTGGTCGCATGTGGTCTGCAATCAGTGTCCACTAAGAAGACTGCTATTGACCCCACAACATAGACAGCAACGTTTAGTATGGTGCCGGACTAGAGCGACGTGGATGACAGAATAGCGAAATGTCATGTTCTCAGATGAATTCCGCTTCCATTTATCCAGTAACAGATCTAATCTAGCAGTAACTGGAACCTCCCACCGCACAACAATGTGGCATAATGGTTTGGGGCGAAATTGTGTACAATTCCATATCACCTCTAGTTCGTATTCAGGGCACTATGATGGTCCAACAATACTTGGATAATGTGCTGCGGCCTGTGGCAATCCCTTACTTTTAAGGACTACCTAATGCAATATTTCAGCAGCATAACGCCCGACTACATAGTGCTCGCATCTACCAACATGCTCTATGAAACACACAAATGCTTCTCTAGCCACCATACTCTCCTGACCTGTCACCAATCGAACATGTGTAGGATGTGATTGAACGCCGTTTGCAGACTCTGTCCCTGCCTCGTTCAGAAGAGGAACTTTGGCAAATGGTTGAACGGGAATGGAGAGCCATTCCTCTGGACACCCTTATTGACTCTATGTGTAGACGTGTTTCTTCGTGTATCGCTGTCCCGGGTGGTCCTACATCCTACTGAGCCGACGTTGTTCTCGCTCTGTATTCTGCCTATCATTTTGAAATGAAGATAATTTATTATTCCTTGCTGTCTCCGTCTTTTTTTCAAACTTCATCACTTTCTGACCACTCCTGCTTGGTGTTGCATTTCATTTTTACATGTTTGGTGGAACTTCAGCGACCTGGCAGAGGTCTCAAATGTTTTTAATTAGCCAAAACATTTTTTAACAAACATTAGATGTCAATACACAACTTTTCCCACCACAAGCAATTTTTAAAATATTGCATAATAGTTTTTGCATATTTGGGGAACTTTCAAGGTACTGGCGTGGGATCTAAATATATTTTGATTTCCAAAAAAAATAAAAAATACACCAGTATTTGATGCAAGTACACAACTTACCCCCACCACAGGCGTTTTTGATTTTGAAAAAAGTTAAAATCGACCCACCCTAGTATATAGGTTTTTTTTTCCTTTTAGTATGGAACACTTATGTGAAAAAATAAGGTGAAGTTTCTTGTTAGTAACATCATGCTATTTCTGAAATACATTTACACTAAAAAGAATAAAATAATAGAATTCTTTAAAAAAAATACTAAGCACTTTTTATAATGCACTCAAAAGGGCAAAATAACTTTTCTGGGCCAGAAAGGACACTTTAAGTATTCCTGTAATTTTCAAGTATTCCAAGAAAAACACTTTAAAGAAAAGTGTGGTTCATGTCATACAGAGAATGTCTTATCATTATCTAACTTTCAATCATAAATTTAAATGTTGAAACATGCATATTTTTCTTAATAGGAAAGATTGGTTTAAAATGACTTGAGCCGCACTTTTCTTCATTTGGTTTTTTTTTCTTAGAATAATTGCAAAATACAAGAATACTAAAATTGCTCTTTCTGACCAAGAAAAGTTATTTTGTCTTTTTGAGTGCATTATGAAAAGTGCTTAGTATTTTTTAAATTCTATTATTTCTGAATACAATATTTTTATGTTTATCTCTTTTTACTTTCAAGTTAGGTAACTTTTGAAATCAACAATAATTTCCTGCCTGTCATGATTTATAAAGAAAAGTTATTATCATAGTAACTTTTTACTACAGTGAAGCACTGTTTATACATATCTTTTTTATACATTTTTGAAATTGGTCTCTGCAAAGTCGAATACACATTAGCCTATACCTGTTATACGTTTTTTTTCATTTGTACACTTTTTTCATACAGTCCCTTCAAAAAAGTATAAGCAGTGCTTGACTGTATTTACATGCTGGTTATCAGAAATCAAGGACACGTTCTACTAGATAAAATTTAATTTTGATATGGAGAATTTAATAAATATATTTTTCGAAATTTAGCAGTTATTTTCCCCTTATTTGAATCGCAATATATATATTGAAGTTTTTTTCTTTAGTTATTGTGTTTGAATTTTCCTTAGAAAACATAGAAAAAAATTGATAATCATTTTAATCATCTCTGCTATCCAAATTTGAGTAGAATTTTGTGTCATAAAAATATAGATTGCATCTTAATCTACTTTTGTAGATTCTAGAATTTTGTATCTTAACCCTTTTTTGTTTATTTCCTTGCGTTTGTAACCTTTGAACCATATTCCCAGTTACTGTATTGTTTTCCATTTCATATTAATTTCTTGTATAACAATACTTATTATTGAAAAGCTGTTATTTCAGTATTTTCTTTTCTTTAACAATATTTAAATTTGGTGCTATTATCTTAATCTAAAAACCAGTCTTCCATAGTATAGACAAACGTATGAACGGCGTTCGCAGAAAATGTTTGGCTCTGCAGAATTTTTTTTCAAATTGCTAGAAATCAATACATATATATATATATATATATATATATATATATATATATATATTAAGGGATTTTTTTTTTTAAAAATCCTAGTTTATTTCTGAAAGTCTTTTTCCAAAAGCCTTTTAAAATTCATGTGTGAAAAAAATAATGGTTTTGGCAGTTTTCTTCAGTTGGTGAAAAATAAGCAAACTTTATTATTGCAAAAAAAAAAAAAAATAATAAAATAAAATAAATAAATAAATAAAATAAAATAAAGATTTAAAGCTTGCCTTTTTTTTTTTTTTGGCCTCTTTCATTATTTGAATATAGATTTAATTCTTTATTCAAGGACATGGGTGCCATATGCAAAATTGTAAGAGGGGGGGGGGCTTAGATATTTTCTGCATGGTTTAGCAGGATATTTTCCCCATAGACTCCGATTTCAGTACATATTAGAGTTATAAAAGTTCTACATTTTTGATAAATTATTCATTAATGGCTGGAAAAGAAATGTTATTATATTTTTGCAAGGAGAAAGTACTAAAAGCAAGGAAGTTCTAATCTCTGGGGGGGGGCTTCTGCCTCCCTTGCCCCCTTATATGGGCGCCTTTGTTCAGAGGTGAGTAAGGCAAAATAATTATTTGCAGAAAATTTTTCAGTTAGAATTTGTGTTCAAATAAAGCTTTCCATTTTATCTAAGTCTGCTAAAAACCTTGTGTATCTCAAAAGTGAGTCTATGAAACATCAACATAATGGTAGTACAATTATTGTTGTATTTTCTGCACAATAATGTAGCACAGCAGGCCCTGCATATTGAATTACAAAACCAGTATGAAGTGCCTTCACGAAGTACTTCATAGTTGTCTTTCGAGTGGGAGAAAACTGGGGCAATTATCACACTAAAATAGTCTGTTCAGTTATCACAAAACATCTAATCTCTGTGCTCAATGAATGGCTTGGCACCTTGAAGTCCTGCGCACCTGTACCGTTTGCACAGTTCATGAGTATTGGATATCAGGGTGTTCCCCCTGACAAATTACATTTCAGGGATAACCTTTCTCATGCAGCAGCTGATGCAGTGCTGGACTTGGTCATCTCTGTCTAGAATCTTTTTGGATAATATTTTACTGTTGAAAAATCAAAATACTGAAACACTTAATTTCTCATTTAAATTTAGCAGTATAACTGCTAAATAAATAAAGAAGTAGAATTTCGAAATAAAATTTATGAAACCGAAGTCTTCATCCCAAGTTTTCAATAATTGTGTAATAATACTATGGGCGCTGACTTAAGTTTTTGAAATATTTTTTGCAAATGCAAAAATTTATTGCCTTTTTAAGATAGACAAATATTGTTCAGGATGTAATACATGTTAATAATAAACAAGTTCTCAAAGAAAAAAAAAACTTGAGAAAAAGAAAGTTTCAAAAAGTTTATTTTATTTTCCCTCTCCACCCCTTTATATTTTATCAAGGCATTCAAATAATTAGTTGTTTACATATATTTCTTTTATCTATCCAGGATTGGTGAAAGGCGCAGAAAAGTTAAGTGATGCAACTTCCGGATCTTCATGAATATGATCAAATTTTTCTATTGTAATATATGTTTTAGTAATAAATTTTTTCTCACATAAATTGGTGTGTTTACTTTGTTTCTTTTTCCTATGTGTTTAACATGTTTCATTTAAGCTTGCAAATTAAAATCCATGTGTGTATAAGAATGCAAAACTTGAAACAAAAGCTATAAATAGGAATCATGTTTATATAATATATTCAAATATTATTTTTTTATATTTTGCCAGCTTAATGCAGCTTGAAAATCAATTCATAATTGATAGTTTGTTGTATAATAAAAAAAATCTTCAGGTGTTTTCAGAACAAAGAAGAAAAAGAAATCAATGCAAATTATTAACTTGAATTGATGTGCCATTGTCAAATCCTGATATTGAGGATGAATAATAATTAATTAGTAAATAAGTTAGTATTTGATAAATTAGTTTTTGTGATAATAAATAATTGGGATTTGTTTATTAAGCTTCAACATAATTGATGAGAATACGTGAAGTTTGGAAGTAGAAAATAGCTAGCAGTTATTATTTAAACAATATTTTTATGTAAACCATTTTATTTTTAAAAATTGCTATATGCAGCAATAACAGTCATTATTGATAGTGTATACTAAAAATGGTATCATATATGATATTACTTTCAGGTATTTCCAAAAGGAGTAAAAAATCTGTATTTTAACTTAGTGAACTTTGTAAAGAAATAAAAATTAAGAGAAAATTAGAAAACTAATCAAATAATATAAAATACACACACACACACAAAAAAAGGTAAGTAATTGTTTTACATGTAAGCTTTTTTTACAGGGATTACTACTTACTAAGCTTCAAGGTAATGATCTAAAAATACAATGAAGAATGATTTTAGAATAATAGATTCAATTCAAAAAGTTTAAATAAATTGCTTTAAGTGTGATTGCAAAAGATTTGAAAATATTAGAACTGCATGAAGACTGCTGCATCTTAAAGTGCAGCTTAAATTGAATGCATGCTTGAAAGTCATACATACACTTAGCGGGATGGCAGAACCAGAATTGTTTCAAAAGAACAAAAAAAAATTTCTTTTTAAATTTTCGATTTTTCCTTTCAAATTAAAGTTAAAAAAAAAAAAAAAAAAACTTTTGGTATGTTTTTTTTTTTTTTTTTCAAATGAGAATGATTTAAAAATATGTTAGAGCAATTTCAAACAAGAATGTTTTACTGTTCAATAAATTATAATCTGGTATATATTCAACAAAAATTAAGAAAATCTTGCTCATTTAAAGTTTTTTATATATATAGTACGTGAAACACTTGATATAGTCCAATTAACATCCTGAAAAAGGTCAATATATGAACGGCTATAGTTCGTAGGACATCTTTCGGACATTTGATTTAGCCCATTTAACGTCCTGAAGAAGGCCAATATATGAACGGCTATAGTTCGTAGGACATCTTTCGGACATTTGATTTAGCCCATTTAACGTCCTGAAGAAGGCCAATATATGAACGGCTATAGTTCGTAGGACATCTTTCGGACATTTGAATTAGTCCGATTAACGTCCAGAGGATCGACCACAAAAGGCATGGTCCCAGACATCGCCGAAAAATGATCGACTGACATCATTTGGACAACCTGGGGATAATGTTTTTTTTACGTCCTGAGGATCACGAAATGCTTAAGTCCTCGGGACCAGGCCGGACATCATAGGGACGAACTGGGGAAAAACACTTCGCGGACATTGAACGGTCCCTGGGATGTCCCTCGATGAAAACGGGATGAAATTCAAACGTCCGGAGGATAACCTAATGTTTTGAGTTAGTCCTGAAATGATGTCAGTAGGACGTCCAAAGGACTAAGTTGTGCTGTCTGGGTATTTGCAAAAGAAAGAAAATGAAAAATAAAGAATTTTAAAATTAGAAAAGAAATACATACATTGACGATTTTCGTTCCGGCCGGGACTCGAACCCAGTACCACGCGCTTGGAACCGAACGGTCTCGCCATTAGGGTACCGGAGCTCCGGCGATGGAAGTCTTGAATATAATAAAAACAAAAAATGCACCTTGGTAATTATTGATTCAAACACTTTGAAATTTACAGGTCGAATAATTAAACTGACTCAGAATTTTTCTCCCTACATAAATAATCAATATTCGCAAAAGAGAAAAATTAAAAAAAAAAGAAGAAGAATTTTCAAATTAGAAAAGAAATATATACATTGAAGATATTCGCTTCGCCTGGGACTCGAACCCAGGCCACTCGCTTGGAAGACCAGCGGTCTAGCCATTAGGCTATCGGAGTTCTATCGAGCGGAGTCTTACTGCCTGACTGAGACTGCCTGACTAACAGACTGACTCACTGACTGACTGATACTGACTGACTGACTGACTCACTGGCTGACCGAGACTGACTGACTGACTCACTGACTGACCGAGACTGACTGACTAACTGCCTGACTGACTGAGACTGGACTGACTGACTTACTGACTGACTGACTGACTAACTGACTGACTGCTTGACTGTCTGACTGACTATTTCACTGACTGACTGACTGCTTGACTGTCTGACTGACTATTTCACTGACTGACTGAATGACTAAATGACTGACTGACACTGACTGACTGAGTGCTTGACTGACAGACTGACTGAATAAGGCTGACTGACTGACTGACAGACTGACTGAATAAGGCTGACTGATTGACAGACTGCCTGACTGACTGACTGACTGACTGACAGACTGACTGAATGAGGCTGACTGACTGACTGACTGCCTGACTAACTGACTGACTGAATGACTGACTGACTGAGACTAAATGATTAACTGCTTGACTGACTGACTGAATGACTTACTGACTGACTGAGACTGACTGCCTATCTGATCTGACTGAGTGACTGACTGGACTGACTGACTGAGACTGAATGTCTGACTGCTTGACTGACTGGCTGAATGACTAACTGACTGACTGAGACTGACTGACTGACTGCCTAACTGACTGAGTGACTGACTGGACTGGACTGACCGACTGACTGACTGACTTCGCAAAAGGGAAAAATAAAAAAAAATTATCAAATTAGAAAAAAATATTTGCATTTAACATTTCCCTTCCGGCTGGGATTCGAACCCAGGGCCACATGCATGGAATCCCAACGCTCTCGCCAACAGACTATCGGATCTCGGTTGGCCGGTGTCTTAATTATAATAAAAACAAAAAATGCACCTTGGTAATTATTGATCTAAAATCTTTGAAAACTACAGCTCGAATAATTAAACTGACTCAGAATTTTCTTCCGTACATAAATAATCAATATTTGCAAATGAAAGAAAATGAAAAAAAAAGAATTTTCAAATTAGAAAAGAAATATATACATTGAAGATTTTCGTTCCGGCCGGGACTCGAACCCAGTACCACGCGCTTGGCACCCAACGGTCTAGCCATTAGGCTATCGGAGCTCTGACGATGGTAGTCTTAAATATAATAAAAAAAAAAATGCACCTTGGTAATTATTGATACAAACACTTTGAAATCTACAGGTCGAATAAGTAAACTGACTCAGAATTTTTTTCCATACATAAATAATCAATATTTGCAAAGGAAAGAAATAGGAAAAAAAAAAGAATTTTCAAATTAGAAAGAAATATATACATTGAAGATATTCGCTCCGGCTGGGACTCGAACCCAGGCCACTCGCTTGGGAGACCAGCGGTCTAGCCATTAGGCTATCGGAGTTCTGTCGATCGGAGTCTTACTGCCTGACTGATACTGACTGACTGACTCACTGACTGACCGAGACTGACTGACTGACTAACTGAGACTGGACTGGACTGACTGACTGACTGAGACTGACTGACTGACTGCTTGACTGACTGACTGAATGACTAACTGACTGACTGAGACTGACTGACTGACTGTTTGACTGACTGCTTGACTGACTAACTGAATGACTGAACTGACTGGACAGGACTGACCGAATGACTGACTGACAGACTGACTGAATGAGGCTGACTGACTGCCTGACTGACTGAATGACTGACTGACTGAGACTAAATGACTGACTACTTGACTGACTGACTGAATGACTAACTGACTGAGTGACTGAATGACTGGACTGACTGACAGATTGACTGAGACTGAATGACTTACTGCCTAACTGACTGAGTGACTGAATGACTAACTGACTGACTGGCTGCTTGAGTAACTGACTGACTGACTGCTTGACTGACTGACTGGACTGGACTGACCGACTGACAGACTGACTGACTGACCGAGACTGACTAATTGACTGTCGGACTGACTAACTGACTTCGCAAAAGGGAAAAATAAAAAAAAAGAATTATCAAATTAGAAAAAAATATATGCATTTAAGATTTCCTTTCCGGCTGGGATTCGAACCCACGGCCACACGCATGGAAGCCCAACGCCCTCGCCAATAGATTATCGGATCTCTGTTGGTCAGTGTCTTAATTATAATAAAAACAAAAAATGAACCTTGCTAATTATTGATCTAAAATCTTTGAAATCTACAGGTCGAATGATTAAACTGACTCAGAATTTTCTTCCGTACATAAATAATAAATATTTGCAAAAGAAAGAAATTGAAAAAAAAAGAATTTTCAAATTAGAAAAGAAATATATACATTGAAGATATTCGTTCCGGCCGGGACTCGAACCCAGGGCCACTCGCTTGACAGCCCAACGTTCTTCCCATAAGGCTATCGGAACTCTGTCGATTCGAGTCTTAAATATAATTTTAAAAAATGCACCTTGGTAATTATTGATTCAAACAAATTAAAAATAAAATTTAATAATTTACAGGTCGAATAAGTAAACTGACTCAGAATTTTCTTCCCTACATAAATAATCGATATTTGCAAAAGAAAGAAATTGAAAAAAAAAAAGAATTTAAAAATTAGAAACTAAAAGAACACAATGAAGGTTTTTGTTCAAGCTGGGACTCGAACGTAGGGCCACGCGAATGGAAGCCCAACGGTTTAGGCATTACGCTATCGGAGCTCTGTCGATTTCTGTCTTAATTATAATAAAAACAAAAAATGCATCTTGGTAGTTATTGATCTAAAATCTTTGAAATGTGCAGGTCGAATAATTAAACTGACTCAGAATTTTCTTCCGTACATAAATAATCGATATTTGCAAAAGAATGAAATTGAAAAAAAAAAGAATTTTAAAATTAGAAAAGAAATATATATATACACTGAAGATATTCGTTCCGAATGGGACTCGAACCCAGGTCACTCGCTTGGAAGACCAACGGTCTAGCCATTAGGCTATGGGAGTTCTGTCGGTCGGAGTCTTACAGCCTGACTGAGTCTGCCTGACTGACAGACTGACTGACTGACTGATTGATACTGACTGACTGACTGTTACTGACTGACTGACTCACTGACTGACCGAGACTGACGGACTGACTGCCTGACTGACTGAGACTGGACTGGGCTGACTGACTGACTCAGTGACTGACTGAGACTGACCGACTGACTGACTGACTGACTGAATGACTGACTGAGAGTAAATGACAGACTGCTTGATTGACTGATTGAATGACTAAATGACTGACTGACTGCTTGACTCCGTGACTGACTGCTTGACTGACTAACTGACTGGACGGTACTGACCGACTGATAGACTGACTGAATGCGATTGACTGACTGACTGAGACAGACTGACTGACAGTTTCACTGACTGACTGAATGACTAACTGACTGACTGCTTCACTGCCTTACTGACTGCTTGACTGACTAACTGACTGACTGAACTGACTGGACAGGACTGACCGACTGACTGTCTGACAGACTGACTGAATGAGGCTGACTGACTGAATGAGGCTGACTGACTGAATGAGGCTGACTGACTGAGTGACTGACTGACTGAGACTAAATGACTGACTGCTTGACTGACTAGCTGAATGACTAACTGACTGACAGAGACTGATTGACTGACTGCCTAACTGACTGAGTGACTGACTGACTGGACAGACTGCTTGACTGACTGACTGAGACTGAATGACTGACTGCTTGACTGACTGACTGAATGACTAACTGACTGACTGACTTCTTGAGTGACTGACTGACTGACTGCTTGACTGACTGACTGGACTGGACTGACCGACTGACAGACTGACTGATTGACTGTTGGACTGACTTCGCAAAAGGGAAAAACAAAAAAAAAAGAATTATCAAATTAGAAAAAAAAATATGCATTGAAGATTTTCTTTCCGGCTGCGATTCGAACCCAGGGCCACACGCATGGAAGATCAACGCTCTCGACATTAGACTATCGGATCTCTGTTGGTCGGAGTCTTAATTATAATAAAAACAAAAAATGCACCTTGGTAATTATTGATCTAAAATCTTTGAAATCTACAGGTCGAATAATTAAACTGACTCAGAATTTTCATCCGTACATAAATAATCGATACTTGCAAAAGAAAGAAATTGAAAAAAAAAAAAAAAAAAACAATTTTCAAATTAGAAAAGAAATAAACACATTGAAGATATTCGTTCGGCTGGGTCTCGTACCTAGGGCCATTCGCTTGGAATCCCAACAGTCTAACCATTAGGCTATTGGAGCTCTGTCATTTGGAATCTTAAATATAATAAAAACAAAAAATGCACTTTGGTAATTATTGATTCAAACTCTTTGAAATCTACAGGTCGAATAAATAAACTGACTCAGAATTTTTCTCCCTACTTAAATAATAAATATTCGCAAAAGAGAAAAAATAAAAAAAAAAGAATTTTTAAATTAGAAACTAAAAAAGCACTTTGAAGATTTTCGTTCCGGTCGGAACTCAAACCCAGTACCACGCGCTTGGAAGCCCAACGGTCTAGCCATTGGGCTATCGGAGCTCTTGCGCTTGCAGTCTTAAATATAATAAAAACAAAAAATGCATCTTGGTAGTTATTGATCTAAAATCTTTGAAATCTGCAGGTCGAATAATTAAACTGACTTAGAATTTTCTTCCGTACATAAATAATCGATATTTGCAAAAGAAAGAAATTGAAAAAAAAAAAGGATTTTCAAATTAGAAAAGAAATATATACATTGAAGATATTCGTTCCGAATGGGACTCGAACCCAGGTCACTCGCTTGGAAGACCAACGGTCTAGCCATTAGGCTATCGGAGTTCTGTCGGTCAGAGTCTTACAGCCTGACTGAGTCTGCCTGACTGACAGACTGACCGACTAACTGATTGATACTGACTGACTGACTGATACTGGCTGACTGACTGACCGAGACTGACTGACTGACTGACTGAGACTTGACTGGGCTGACTGACTGAGACTGGACTGGGCTGACTGACTGACTGACTGGACTGGACTGACCGACTGACTGACTGAATGACTGACTGACTGAGAGTAAATGACAGACTACTTGATTCACTGATTGAATGACTAAATGACTGACTGACTGCTTGACTCCGTGACTGACTGCTAGACTGACTAACTGACTGACTGGACTGACTGGACGGGACTTACCGACTGACAGACTGACTGAATGCAATTGACTGACTGACTGACTGACTGCTTGACTGCCTTACTGACTGCTTGACTGACTAACTGACTGACTGAACTCACTGGACAGGACTGACCGACTGACTGACTAACAGACTGACTGAATGAGGCTGACTGACTGACTGACTGCCTGACTGACTGAATGACTGACTGACTGAGACTAAATGACTTACTGCTTGACTGACTGGCTGAATGACTAACTGACTGACTGAGACTGACTGACTGACTGCCTAACTGATTGAGTGACTGACTGACTGAGACTGAATGACTGACTGCTTGACTGACTGACTGACTGACTTCTTGAGTGACTGACTGGACTGGACTGACCGACTGACAGATTGACTGACTGACCGAGACTGACTGATTGACTGTTGGACTGACTGACTGACTTCGCAAAAGGGAAAAATAAAAAAAAAAATTATCAAATTAGAAAAAAATATATGCAATTAAGATTTGATTTCCGGCTGGGATTCGAACCCAGGGCCACACGCATGGAAGCCCAACGTTCTCGACAATAGACTATCGGAACTCTGTTTTTCGGTGTCTTAATTATAATAAAAACAAAAAATGTACCTTGGTAATTATTGATCTACAATCTTTGAAATCTACAGGTCGAATAATTAAACTGACTCAGAATTTTCTTCCGTACATAAATAATTGATGTTTGCAAAAGAAAGAAATTGAAAAAAAAAAAAAAGAATTTTCAAATTAGAAAAGAAATATATACATTGAAGATATTCGTTCCGGCTGGGCCTCGAACCCAGGGCCATTCGCTTTGAATCCCAATGGTCTAGCCATTAAGCTATCGGAGCTCTGTCATATGGAATCTTAAATATAATAAAAACAAAAAATGCACCTTGGTAATTATTGATTCAAACACTTTGAAATCTACAGGTCGAGGAAGTAAACTGGCTCAGAATTTTTCTCCCTTCATAAATAATCAATATTCGCAAAAAGGGAGAATTTAAAAAAAAAGAATTTCCAAATTAGAAACTAAAAAACCCTTTGAAGATTTTCGTTCTAGCTGGGCCTCGAACCCAGGGCCACGCGCATGGAAGCCCAACGGTCTAGCCATTAGGCTATCGGAGCCCTGTCGATTGCTGTCTTAATTATAATAAAAGCAAAAAATGCATCTTGGTAATTATTGATCTAAAGTCTTTGATATCTACCGGTCGAATAATTAAACTGACTCGGGTTTTCTTCCGTACATAAATAATCGATATTTGCAAAAGAAAGAAATTAAAAAAAAAAAAAAGAATTTTCAAATTAGAAAAGAAATATATACATTGAAGATATTCGTTCCGACCGGGACTTGAACCCAGTACCACGCGCTTGGAAGCCCAACGGTCTAGCTATTAGGCTATCGGAGCTCTGTCGCTTGAAGTCTTAAATATAATAAAAACAAAAAATGCACCTTGGTAATTATTGATTCAAACACTTTGTAATCTATAGGTCGAATGAGTAAACTGACTCAGAATTTTCTTCCCTACATAAATAATCGATATTTGCAAAAGAAAGAAATTGAAGAAAAAAATTTTTAAATTAGAAAATAAATATACACATTGAAGATATTCGTTCCGGCTGGGACTCGAACCCAGGGCCACAAGCTTAAAAGCCCAACAGTCTAGCCATTAGGCTATCGGAGCTCTATCAATAAGAGTCTTAAATATAATAAAAACAGAAAATGCACCTATGTAATTATTGATTCAAACGCTTTGAAATCTACAGGTCGAATAAATAAACTGACTCAGAATTTTCCTCCCTACATAAATAATCAATATTCGCAAAAGAGAAAAATTAAAAATAAAAAAAAAGGAATTTCCAAATTAGAAATTAAAAAAACAGAATGAAGATTTTCGTTTAAGCTGGGACTCGAACCCAGGGCCACGCGTTTGGAAGCCCAACGCTCTAGCCATTAGTCTATCGGAGCTCTGTCGGTCGGAGTCTTACTGCCTGACTGAGACTGCCTGACTGATACTGACCGACTGACTGACCGAGACTGACTGACTGACTGCTTGACTGACTGACTGAGTGACTGACTAACTGACTGACTGAGACTGACTTCTTGACTACCTGACTGACTGCTTGACTGACTGATTGACTGACTAAAGCTGACTGACTGACTGACTGCTTGACTGACTAAGTGACTGACTGGACTGAACTGTCTGACTGAGACTAAATGACTGACTGCTTGACTCACTGACTGACCGAGGCTAACTGACTGAGACTGACTGGACTGGACTGGACTGACTGACTGTTTGACTGACTAATTGACTGACTGGACTGGACTGACCGACTGAATGAGACTGACTGACTGAATGAGACTGATTGACTGACCGACTAACTGATTGACTGACTGACTGAGACTGAATGACTGACTGAATGATTAACTGACTGACTGACTGCTTGACTGACTGGACTGGACTGACAGACTGACTGACTGACTTCGCAAAAGGGAAAAGTTAAAAAAAAAAAATAATTATCAAATTAGAAAAAAAATACGCATTTAAGATTTTCTTTCCGGCTGGGACTCGAACCCAGGGCCACTCGCATGGAAGCCCAACGCTCTCGCGAATAGACTATCGGATCTCTGTCCGTCGGTGTCTTAATTTTAATAAAAACAAAAAATGCACCTTGGTAATTATTGATATAAACACTTTGAAATCTACAGGTCGAATAATTAAACTGACTCAGAATTTTCTTCCCTACATAAATAATCGATATTCGCAAAAGAAAGAAATTGAAAAAAAAAAAAAAAATTAAATTAGAAAAGAAATATATGCATTGAAGCTATTCGTTCCGGCTGTGACTCGAATCCAGGGCCACTCGCTTAGAAGCCCAACGCTATAGCCATTAGTCTATCGAAGCTCTGTCGGTCGGAGTCTTACTGCCTGACTGAGACTAAATGATTGACTAACTGACTGACTGACGGACTGGACTGACCGACTGACTGACTGACTGACTTCGCAAAAGAGAAAATTAAAAAAAAAAATTATCAAATTTGAAAAAAAAAAATATGCATTGAAGATTTTCTTTCCGGCTGGGACTCGAACCCAGGGCCACTCGCATGGAAGCCCAACGCTTTTGCCAATAGGCTATCGGATCTCTGTTGGTCGGTGTCTTAATTATATTAATAAAGATTTTTTTTTTCATTTGTACACTTTTTTCATACAGTTCCTTCAAAAAAGTATAAGCAGTGCTTGACTGTATTTACATGCTGACTATCAGAAATCAAGGAAAATTTCTACTAGATAAAATTTAATTTTGATATGGAGAATTTAATAAATATATTTTTCGAAATTTAGCAGTTATTTTCTCCTTATTTGAATCACTATACATATATTGAAGTTTTTTTCAATTATTGTGTTTGAATTTTCCTTAGAAAACATAGAAAAAAACTGATAATCATTTTAATTAAAACAATAGTAATGAATTCAAAAATATTGCATGTAGGTATACACTAAATTAATATAATTTATTATTTTTATAAATGCACTGCCAAACCTCTTTTATAAAAAAAATAAAAGGAACCGTGCAATGGTGATTATTTTGGGTTAAACAGATTTCATCTACTCCCAATAAATTGCCAAAAAGTGAATTACTCTTGCAAGACCAAACATGTATTTCATGTGCTGCAATGTTTTGCATTTAGGTTCGACGATTCATTTGCTTGATAACTACCAATATTAAAACAAATTATTGAATTTTCTCTGCTATCCAAATTTGAGTAGAATTTTGTGTCATAAAAATATAGATTGTATCTTAATCTACTTTTGTAGATTCTAGAATTTTGTATCTTAACCCCTTTTTTGTTTATTTCCTTGCATTTGTAACCTTTGAACCATATTCCCAGTTACTGTATTAGTATTTTCCATTTCATATTAATTTCCTGTATAACAATACTTATTATTGAAAATCTGTTGTATTTCATTATTTTTTTTCTTTATCAATATTTAAATTTGGTGCTATTATCTTAATCTAAAAACCAGTCTTGCATAATATAGACAAATGTATGAACGGCGTTCGCAGAAAATGTTTGGCTCTAGAGAATTTTTTTTCAAATTGCTAGCATATATATATATATATATATATATATATATATATATATATATATATATATATATATATATATATATATATATATATATATATATATATATATATATATATATATATATATATATATATATTTATATATATATATATATTAAGGGAATTTTTTTAAAAATCCTAATTTATTTCTGAAAGTCTTTTTCCAAAAGCCTTTTAAAGTTCATGTGTGAAAAAAATAATGGTTTTGGCAGTTTTCTTCAGTTGGTGAAAAATAAGCACAAACTTTAGTATTGCAAAATTAAATAAAGATTTAAAGCTTGCCTTTTTTTTGGCCTCTTTCATATTTGAATATAGATTTACTTCTGTATTCAAGGACATGGGCGCCATATGCAAAATTGTAGGGGGAGCTTAGATATTTTCTGCATGGTTTAGCAGGATATTTTCCCCATAGACTCCGATTTCAGTACAGATTAGAGTTATAAAAGTTTGACATTTTTGATAAATTATTCATTAATGGCTGGAAAAGAAATGTTATTATATTTTTGCAAAGAAAAAGTACTAAAAGCAAGGAAGTTCTAATCTCTAGGGGGGGGGGGGCTTCTGCCTCCCTTGCCCCCTTATATGGGCGCCTTTGTTCAAGGGTGAGTAAGGCAAAATAATTATTTGCAAAAAATTCTTCAGCCAGGATTTGTGTTCAAATAAAGCTTTCCATTTTATCTAAGTCTGCTAAAAACCTTGTGTATCTCAAAGATGAGTCTATGAAATATCAACAAAATGGTAGTACAATTATTGTTGTATCTTCTGCTCAATAATATAGCACAGCAGGCCCTGCATATTGAATTACTAAACCAGTATAAAGGGCCTTCACGAAGTACTTCATATTTGTCTTTCGAGTGGGAGAAAACTGGGGCAATTATCACACTAAAATAGTCTTTTCATTTATCACGGAACACCTAATCTCTGTTCTCAATGCATGGCATGGCACCTTGAAGTCCTGCGCACCTATACCGTTTGCACAGTTCATGAGTTTTAGATATCAGTGTGTTTCCCCTGACAAATTAAATTTCAGGGATAACCTTTCTCATGCAGCAGCTGATGCAGTACTGGACCTTGTCATCTCTGTCTAGAATCTTTTTGGATAATATTTTACAGTTGAAAAATCAAAATACTGAAACACTTAATTTCTCATTTAAATTTAGCAGTTATAGAAAGTAGAATTTTGAAATAAAATTTATGAAACCGAAGTCTCTTCATCCCAAGTTTTCAATAATTGTGTAATAATACTATGGGCGCTGACTAAGTTTTTGAAATATTTATTGCAAATGCAAAAATTTATTCCCTTTTAAGATAGACAAATGTTGTTCAGGATATCTCAAGTTCTCAAAGAAGAAAAAAAAAAAAAAAAAAAAAATTGAGAAAAAGAAAGTTTCAAAAAGTTTATTTTATTTTCCCTCTCCACCCCTTTATATTTTATCAAGGCATTCAAATAATTAGTTGTTTACATATATTTCTTTTATCTATTCAGGATTGGTGAAAGGCACAGAAAAGTTAAGTGATGCAACTTCCGGATCTTCATGAATATGATCAAATTTTTCTGTTGTAATATATGTTTTAGTAATAAATTTTTTCTCACATAAATTGGTGTGCTTACTTTCTTTCTTTTTTCTATGTGTTCAACATGTTTCATTTAAGCTTGCAAATTAAAATCCATGTGTGTATAAGAATGCAAAACTTGAAACAAAAGCTTTAAATAGGAATCATATTTATATAATATGATATTCAAATATTTTTTTAAATATTTTGCCGGCTTAATGCAGCGTGAAAATAAATTCATAATTGATCATAGTTTGTTGTATAATTAAAAAGAAATCTTCAGGTGTTCTCAGAACAAAGAAGAAAAAGAAATCAATGCAAATTATTAACTTGAATTGATGTGCATTGTCAAATCCTGATATTGAGGATGAATAATAATTAATTAGTAAATGAGTTAGTATTTGATAAATTAGTTTTTGTGATAATGAATAATTGGGATTTGTTTATTAAGCTTCAAGATAATTGAATACGTAAAGTTTGGAAGTAGAAAATAGCTAGCAGTTATTATTTAAACAATATTTTTATGTAAAACATTTTATTATTTTTAAAAATTGCTGTATGCAGCAATAATAGAGTCATTATTGATAGTGTATACTAAAAATGGTGTCATATATGATATTACTTTCAGGTATTTCCAAAAGGAGCAAAAAATCTGTGCATTTTAACTTAGTAAACTTTGTAAAGAAATAAAATTAAGAGAAAATTAGAAAACTAATCAAACAATATAAAATACTTACACACACACAAAAAAAAGGTAAGTAATTGTTTTACATGTAGGCTTTTTTTACAGGGATTGCTACTTACTAAGCTTCAAGGTAATAATCTTAGAAACATAGATTCAATGCAAAAAGTATAAATAAATTGCTTTAAGTGTGACTGCAAAAGATTTGAAAATATTAAAATGCATGAAGACTGCTGTATCTTAAAGTGCAGCTTAAATTGAATGCATTCTTGAAAGTCATACACTCAGCAGGATGGCAGAACCAGAATTGGTTCAAAAGAACAAATTTTTTTTCTTTTTTTAATTTTCGATTTTTCCTTTCAAATTAGTTTCAAAAAAAAAAAAAAAAAAAACTTTTGGTATGTTTTTTTTTTCTTTTTCAAATGAGAATGATTTAAAAATATGATGTTTTAGAGAAATTTCAAACAAGTATGTTTTACAGTTCAATAAATTATAGACTGGTATATATTCAACAAAGATTAAGAAAGTCTTGCTCATTTAAAGTTATATATATATATATATATATATATATATATATATATATATATATATATATCGCGTACGTGGAACACTTGATATAGTCCAATTAACATCCTGAAAAAGGTCAATATATGAACGGCTATAGTTCGTAGGACATTATTCGGACATTTGAATTAGTCCGATTAACGTCCAGAGGATCGACCACAAAAGGCATGATCCTAGACATCGCCGAAAAATGATTGACTGACATCATTTGGACAACCTGGGGATAAAGTTTTTTTTACGTCCTGAGGACCACGCCGGACATCATAGGGACGAACTGGGGAAGAACACTTCGCGGACATTGAACGGTCCCTGGGATGCCCGTCGATGAGCACGGGATGAAAATCAAACGTCCGAGGATAACTTAATGTTTTGAGTTAGTCCTGAAATGACGACAGTAGGACGTCCTAAGGACAAAGTTGTGCTGTCTGGGAAGTGGTGTAACAGGCCAATGCAATCAGTCAGACTCGAACCCGCGACCTTCCGGTTTCAGGCCCATGGCCTTACCGGTTGAGCTTTCCCGGCTTCGTCAGACGTCGTATTAAAAACTCCATATACAAAAAGTGCACATTCCATAGTACTGAGTTACTTTTAATTAAATCTGCATCTAGAATGATTAGGTAGAATCGGAGTTTAATACCTCATCCAAGTCGATGTTTCCGGTTGAAGAAAAGAATTAAGGACAAAATTTGATTGACAAAAAATAGAAGTTTAAATTTCTTTTCTTGCGAGCCGGCTAATAAACGATGCATGAAGCCATTGCACTCAGACGGGATCGAAACGGAGACCTTTCGGTTACACGTCCGGTGCCTTACCGGTTGAGCCATCATGTCTTCATCAGGTGCCGTATTATAAATGTACATTTTATAGCATTGCTTTAATTATAATAAAATCTGTATTTAGAATAATTAAGTAGAATCAGAGTTAAATACCTCATCCAGATTGATGTTTCCCATTGAAGAAAAAAAATAAATAAAAAAAAACGTGATAGCTAAAACAATAAACTTCTTTTCTAGTGAGTCGGCTAATAATTGGAGTTAACGGACAATGCAATCAGCCGGTATCGAACCCGCGACCTTCCGGTACAGCCCGGTGCCATACAGTTTACGCCATCGCGGCCTTGTCACGCGATGGATTAAAAATTCGCACAAAAAATGCACCTTGCTTGTCACTCTTTTAATTTTAATAAAAATCCGCATAAAAAATAATGAGTTGGAACCATAGTTTAATACTTCATCCAAAGCGATGGTTCCGTTTGAAGAAAAAGAAAAAATTTCACTGATAAAAAAATCAATTTCTTTTCTAATGAGCCGGCTAATAAAAGATGTAAGAAGCCAATGCACTCTGGCGGGATCGAACCCGAGACCTTTCGGTTACTCGCCCGGCGCCTTACCGGTTAAGCCATTCCGGCTTCGTCAGGGACCGTATTAAAACTTATAAATACAAAAAAATGGTTACATTTTCGTTTCCTTGTTGTAAATGTGTATTTTATTAACTTCTGCACAACTACTTTTACGATTACTCTTCAACATTATTACATCGCTAATTACGAAGAAGTGTGCCGCCATACTGTTAGGAACTGAAGTGAAGAGAATTCCCAGTTAATGATAATTGTGATGCACGATAAATCGTCAGAACACTGTAAAGTTAAATTGAATTTAGTCGGGGTTTGAAAAAGGTGCTGTATTGCATAGATACTTTGGCTCTGTAGTTTTCTTGTAGTTTTTGTGATATAAGTGTCTCTTTATGAAGATAAGGTGATCTTATTGGATTCTAGCGCCCTATATTGATTAATGCAATTCTGACAAAGTAATTAATAGTTGGAATTTGAGTCTGTATTCAACAATACGAAGACATGAAATTTTATACATAAAAAGCGTTTGAAGTTAAACTCTTCAAGCAATTTGCTTTAAGGAAAGTAAGTTTGCTGTGCTCTCCAGTGGTTAATATTAGGACAAAAAAATTCTGTCATTATTTTCCAAAGAAGATAAAGTACTTTAAAGGCCTAGAAGCGAAAGAAAAAAAAAATAAATCTTGTATTATAGCACTCTTCTTCTAACCAGGAAACATCACGACTTCAGTAATCATGAAAAAAGTTAAAAATGGTCGCATTCGAAAGAGTATCTTTAGAAAAAAATTTGACCCAAATATTGTGTGCCCTCGTCCTTTTGTTTTTGAGATATGGGGGGTCAAAGTCTGTCGAAATCTTACGAAAATTCGCCAAATTTAAAGACTTGGCAAGAAATGGAAAATACCACGTGATTTCATCGCCTGCGTCTAGCAAGACTCTCATTTCCATTCCTGGTCATCTGCAAAGCGCGTAAACGATGTTTCGAATTAACACTTTACTTGTGTGGGTAAAATTAAAATGTAACTAATTTAACTTTGTAATCGTGATAATAATGCATTTCAGAATTTAAGTGCGTTTCAAGTGTGTTTTACTTAACTAATTTAAGTTTGTACTCTTGTAATGAAATGTGTTGTAAGTAATTAATAATTACGTACGAGAATTAATATGAATAAGTAAAAAAAAACATGCTTATTAAAGCTTACATATTGAAAATAAAATGGATAGTTTTTGATGTTGAAAGAACATGATCATGGATTGTAGTATCCCAGCTCTTATTTATTTTTTCAAAATTATTATCATTCATGAAGTTTTATTGTCTGACCACTGCTAACGAAAATGTTTAATTTTTAATTTAAAATCGAAAAAAATAATAATTAAAAAAAAGAAAACGACGGATAGTAACAGTCAAAAATTTGCACAGCAAAACTAACGATGCCAGAAATTACTTTATAACAGATTCTTATCAAAAATTTTATAGTCGACGTTCATTACAACAACCCCTGTAGTTCGAAAAAGTCTGTCACTGCAATTGAAAGTCGCTATAACGTAAATGCACATCATATTGCATGTTATTTAGTCATTTTTAAAAATACTGAAGTCACTTTTACCAATTATGTTTCACGTTAAAAGGGAATTCAAATACGAGCAAAATAAAAATTAATACAGTTTTTTTTTATTTGACTTGTTAGAGGGTTTACACATAACTTGAAAACGATACACATAACGAAAAACACACTGGAAATAACTGGCAGAAATCGTTTTTTTTTTTAAATTTGAGAACATGGTTTGAAATCTTTAAAAATGTCGTTTTCTTCGTATTTAGATACTGTTGAAGACTTCAGATTTACGACTTTTCCAAAAAAAAAAAAAAAAAAAAAAAAGACTTTAAAGTGTGTTTACCGTTTCTCTACGGTTATCATATTTTTTTTAAAACAGTTTCATCATCGAATAAACTCTTTCAGTGGAAATATTTCACCCGCAGAAGCATAAAAGTTTTAAACATCACTTTTTTAACAGACAGTCTTAAGAATAATGAAAAAATTCCATGGTTTTTACAATAAAATAAAACAAATATTTCGGGCTCTGGCGTTTTCCCCTATACAGTTGCACGTTAATATCCCGGAACACAAGCCCCTAAAAATTTCAATGCGCAGTCTGTGCCACGACACCCCGCGCCATGGTAGTCACCCCGAGTAAAGAATTAATGCGATATTTCTCACGCGCTTTGGTGGTGACCAAATATGGAAGTGAAATGTCTTGTCAGATGCAGATGTTGAATTCGCGCCGTACCTTCCATTTCTGAACAAAACTCGCTAAATTTGGCGACTTTACTAAAAATTTCGGCAATTTTTAAGACATCATATTTCGATAACGTGGTCACGAGGGCACGTAGTTTGAGTGCCATAAGCATGTTTTCCAATGCTCTTTCGAATGCCACCAATTTGGAAATCTTTTGAATTTCCTTGATCGTGATGTTTCCTGGTAAGCTTCCCTGAGTGATATTCCTGTTTTGCCTTTAAATCAGGGGGATTGCGTTACTTAAACCTCAACAATTTCCTTTGTCTCGACGAAAAAAATAAGCTTTTTTGCTGGTAAATGAAATATAATTCAGGCTCTTATGATACAAACTAGAATTAAATCTTAATTATTTATAAGCAAAAAACATTAATTGTGTAACGGCTCAAATGAGTATCAGACGCATTTGATACTACTGAAGTAGAAAAATGCGAATTAGTATAGACACAAAACTTTCTTTTTTTTTTTTTTAAAGAATAGACGAATATTATGCAGTTATTAATATTAATTTGTTGAGAAATTTTGGAAAAGGATTCATTCAAAATTATCATTTCTGTTTTATAGCAAACATTCTTCCGCAGAAAAAATACTGCCTCGATCTATGTCTTACAAACGGGGATTACAATTTATCTCGACAGTCTTCAAGATAACAAAAAAGACTTGTGCGTCACTTACCTTTTACTCATCAGGGGATGAGGGAAAGCAATCGTCCTTTCCCTCGCCCCAGTGCTTGGGTTCCTCTAGATTTTATTTCAAAAGAAAATACATATTTAGCACATATTTAAGCAGAAAACAATAATACAATAAATTCCTTGGACCTTGGTCACTATTTTAAGCATTACAATTTTTGATTTCTTGACACCAAATTCTTGAACTTATTTTAAAACAGCAGTTCCTTTTCATACACAGTAGCTTTTGCGCTCAGCGTTTACTCTAAGCTAACAGGAAGACGCTTGAAAAGACATCAGTGAATATTTCATAATCAGTCTGAAGGGCCTTTGCAGAACATGGATACAAGTTTTGTGGGGCTCTTTGGATGTTTTCTTTCCATCACAAAAATAAAAGAAATGGCGGGTGTGCCCCGGCACAATATGTTTCAAACCACGACTAAGCGATCACTGCTGGTCTTCATAGTTGAATGTCAATCTTTCGACGGACCAGAGGCAGGGATGTTACATGCAACTGGTTACAGTGCAGCCGAAAAACGTTTTCAGGGTGAGACTCTTTCATCATCATCAGTCACTAAAGAAGAAAACAAACCATTAATACAACGAAAAACAAAAGAAAACTTTGAATACTATTTTAAGCATGCATTATACACCTAGTACAATTTTTTAATAGTAGTCGTCTTCCTTACCACGGTGGCAGACTATTTTTTAGCGCTCTGCGACGCGGCTTAAAAACTCGAAAAGGGTCTGCAAGATAAACCGACATTAGATCAATAAAATCAATTAAATTTAGTATTTTTCCGTCTTTCAACTCAAATATAATTGAGGTCTTCCAACAACAAGCATCAAGTTACATGAGCTTCACTAAACATCAATAGAAAAATCGGTACTTTGTAAGCAGCTGGATATCTCAACAACGTCCTGGTAAACGCATCTAGATTTCGTTGCGAGTTCTGCAGTAAGGCCAAGTATCTGGATCAGGAGTAACATAACTAATTTTAAAAAGACATATGGATGAACACCCGCTTCTTAAAGACTGCTTAAATTTCTCCGCTGACAATAGTAACTAACTAGGCGTGTGTGTGCGTGTAGGCGTGTGTGTATGTTTGCAGTCATATATGTATGTGTATAGACGTGTTTAGGCATGTGTGTTTGTAGTGTGTGTGCTGGCGTGTGTGTGTGCTGGCGTGTATGTGTGCAGGCGTGTGTGCGAGTGTGTGAAGATGTGTGGTGAGCAGGCGTGCGTGTATGCAGATGTGTTTGCGCATTTGTGATGGTGTTTGTGAGTGTGTGACGACCAGGCGTGCATGTATGCAGGCATGTGTGCGCATTTGTGTAGGTGTTTGTATGTGTGAAGATGTTTTTGTGTAGACGTGTGTTGGCGTGTTTGCAAATGTGTGTAGGCGTGCCTGACATTTAACGTTTCGTTTTTTTAATGAACTTTTAAACAAAACCAGGTATTAAACAAGACAAGACAAGAAAAAAGAGAAAGATAAATCACCAAAAAATTAAAATTAACTTATAAAACGTAAAATAATCCACAATTTAAGAAAAAAAGTAATTAAATAAAAAGTGAAAAGCTAGATTAAAATAGCCCGCAAGCTGTAAAACATTTAAAGAAACCTTCATGAAAATGAGATAAATAAATACCTTTGTGCTGAACAGTAACGAAAGACAAAACAACGTAAGCAGAAGCACAAACTTGCAAATTGCAGCAGACACGTGTTTCGGCGTTACAGGGAACGACTTTTTCATTGCAAAAAATAATGAGCTTATGGATGAAAAGACATCCGAAAAAAGCTTTTTTCGTTGTTGAATTAAAGATATATTTTTAAAAAATGCTACTTTTTTAATAAAATTGTTAAAAAAAACATATCAAGTCAAATTTTTTTGGGGGGGGGGAAAAACCTACAAAATAGTATATTAAATTTTTCTATATGGAAAGAATATAGATAATTAAAATTAAAAAAAAAACTTTCCTTCCAGAACCCATTTAGCATAAGAATTTTAAGAAGAATAGAAGTAATGTAATTATTCCTATGTAACTAACTGACATATTTATGCAAAAAAGATGAAACCATTTGACATTCATTCATAGGGAGCTTTTCTCTAATCAAGAACATAGGTTTTAATGAATGAAAACAGCATTTGAACAATAAAAAATAAAGATATTTACTTAAGTACACAAGTTAACTCTATTTCAAATGATTTCAGTATGTAACGAAAAAAATCTTAGATTGCTTTTGTAACAAACAACTTTGAAATGAAAGGAAAAAAAAGAAAAAAAAGCAATTAGGTAATTTCAAAGTATATAAAAGAAGAATACAACTTGGTTATAAAATAAAAGTATCATTTAAGACTGAAGAAAAGAAAACCTTTATGATCTGTGGTGACTGCAAAATAGTATAACGGCAAAAAAAAAGTTTTTTTGATTGAAAGTTCAATTTTAGCAATTAAATTAAAAACACGAAGCAATAACTTTTAAGCTTTTGTAGTATTAATTCAAAAACCAAAGATTTCTTCTTGAAATTGCGATTACAGTATGCTAATTACTTCGAGACAATGGAATAAAGGCAAAGGAGCTAAGGCATTATTGAAGGCTTCCTCTTTTCATGTAGGGTTGTTTATTTTACGTAGAATTGAAAGCGTGAAAGGAAATTTTAAGCTAGGTAAAATAAACAACCTAACAGACACAGAAGCGATCTTAGGAAGTTCATCCTGTGATTAATAAGTAAGATTCAATATTTTGACGTTGAGGAAAAAAGGTGCGCAAATATGCGGCAGTGTATAATTGCACCTCATTAATTTTACTTTTTTTTTAAAACAGATAATTGGTGGGAAATGCATAGGGAATTAGAGAACTTAATTTTGTAAAGCAAAAACAAACATTTTTTTCTTGATAAAATCAATTTTCCCTGATTTTTTGTTATTTTTTCAAAATTCCCTGATATTTCCCTGACTTTTCCCTGATTAATAAAGTTCCCTGATTTTTCCCTGATCTCCCTGATCTGTCGCCACCCTGTAAGTACACTGCTTGACAATTGCTAAAGAACAAGTGATTTATGCAAACTTCTACCTCAGACAGCTGGCCAATGGAAATAAATTCAATCTCAGATGGCGTGGTAGATCAAGACTCGTTATATGTATAAAAGACAGTGCATACAAGCTCAAGGTTAATGCCAAAATTCACGCTGTTTTGTGTTTAACAAAAATAGCGCTGGATGTTGAAAAAGTTTTTTCTCTGAAATTCTCCTTGGTTTTTGAAATATTTAAGAGCAAAATGTCAGCAAGATATAATTTCATACCTACGATCGTGGACGAGTGGTTAGACGACTGGAAGCAGGTCTAAGTGTCACCACTGTAGCTGCTGCAATGGGTGTATCAAAAAGTGTCATCTCGCGATTAAAGAAGGCCGCTGAAGGTAGAAATGCTTTACAAAAGCATGCCGGGGGTCTTGGTAGGAGCACCACACCTTCAGAAGATTGCTATGTAGCCCTAATAGGAAAAAGGAACAGAAATTTCACTCCTTGACAGAAAGCTTCAAATCTTGCAACCGCTACCGGTACGCATGTTTCTGCAAGAACCATCTCACGGCGAGTAAGTAATGTCGGTTTACATGCACGCATCCAAGTTCAACCACGCCATCGTCAAGAGAGATTACGGCTGGTGTAAGGAACATGTTGGTGGGATCGTCAAAATTGGTCTAGAGTGATGTTCTCTGACGAATCTCGTTTCAGTGTGACAAGTGATTCTGGTCAGTAACTACTGTGGAGAGAGCGTGGAACACGTTATGCACGAAAATTTTTTTCTGAACGGTATCGGTACGGCCCAGGCATGATGGTCTGGGCAGGCATAAAGCACAATAGGCAGAACACCGCTTCACATTTTTGAACAAGGATGCGTTACATCGCAAAGGTATTGCAGAAAAGTTATACTGGATCATGTTTGTCTTTTCAGAGGGGTTGTAGATCCACGCTTTCCCTTTGTGGACGACAATGCACTGCCAAACAGGAGCATTGAAGTATCAGACACACTGCCAAGTGAAAACATTCTCCGTATCATGTCGCCTGCTTACTTTCCCGATTTAAATCCAACTGAACATGCCTGGGATGCTCTTGGCAGACGTGTTGCGCAAAGAACAGCCCCTCACAGAACAGTACAAATACTCAAATCCGCCTCGAGAGAGAAGTGAGAAAATATCCCCAACCACTCCTCGGTAGTTTAGTGTGGAGTATGGGAAACATATGCAAAATGTGTATTAGTGTCCGTGGTAATCACACATCATACTAAGGACTCATGTCTCCATTATTCTCATCTAGATCAATTTGTTGTGTTTGTTTAAAAACCATCAAAGTAGGATTTTATTTTTAGTTTTTACTTCACTGATGCAATCTTATCTGTTTTATTTTGTACTTATAATGAAAGCACGTCCTCCCTACTAACTATATACTTAGTTCAGTTTTTTAATCATTTTCTATTCTTAACTATTCCAAAAAAGGTAATTGTTCCTTAGTCGAGCAGTGTATTCCGAGTATATAACAGCTTGTAACCTTACGGGGTTACAAGCTATAAGGCACCACTTTATTGTTCAAAAGATGAAGCTGTGGCTCTCGGGACTTTTTGGAAAGAGAGAATTTATCTAGTAGTTCACCTGAATCCTCTATCTTCAAAAGAACAAAGAGCCGATAAAAGAGGCGACTAGGCTTTTTTTATAACTTGACAAATGCAAGGAAATGACTTATAAGTGGCCCATAATACGAATAGTGAGGGTTCACACTTAAAAACCATAATCTTTGGAGAGTATAGTATGACTCTAATAAGCTAAAGCTTGACCTCGAGTTTGGATTTTGTAAAATCAACATGAAGAAAATAATTGACGGAGCCATGGATCTTGTCATGAATATATGCAAATCTATTGAATCATACAGAAAAATCTCAGCAGCATCTTGCTTCTTCTTCATACAAAAGGGACGCTAAACTACAAAGCAGCATTGCCAAACAAGTAATTTAAAAAGTTTAAGAGAAATATGATGCCAAATGAGGTCGAACTTATACAGGGTGTTCCATTTTAACCTGCAAGACCTCTATTTTCGAAACCGTTAATCCTGGATGCATACTTTAATTTGCAAAAATGTTCAAAATCGGTTGCAGAGTTAAGATATTGAAAGTTTGAAGCAAAAAAAAAAAAAAAAAAAAAAAAGAAGCGAGTCAAAAAATACAAAATTTAACTTTTTATACTGGCCAGGTACCCTAACTTACATTTCGGGAAATAATCTCCATTGAAAGATATTTCAAACGCATAAAATTTGACATTTGAGCGACCAAAACTCAAAGAGTTATTTGAATTCAAAGTTTTAAGGGACCAATTAGAAGATGAGATTGGAACTTATCGCCGTTTCATAAGAATGACAGGTTGTTGAAGTAAAAACAACAAAGTATTTATATTTTCCATTGCTTTTCAAAAATAAAGGCAAACATTACGCCATGATACGCAAAAACACACTGCAAAACCGCAATCAATTTCAAAAAAGCACTCTATGCACAGATATAATTTTAAATCCTTGTTAAATGCTATATTTTCCCTCAAAAGGTGTTAATGGCGAGTGTAAAGTGGTATAAATCACAATACGTTGCGTTTCATATCTCGGTGAATATTGGTCGTATTAATGTCAAACTACTTAATGGAGATTATTTCACTGAACATAAGTTAAGGGACCTAGGGCCTGTACAAAAAATTAAATTTTGTATTTTTGACTCATTTTTATTTTTACTTCAAACTCGCAACAGCTTAACCATATATCTGGTTTTGAAAATTTTTGCAGTTGGAAGTACGCATCTAGGACTAAAAGTTGCAAAAACAGAGGTCTTGCAGGTTAAAACGGAGCACCCTGTATATCTTATATCAATTATGAGAAATAAAGGTAGTGTGAAAAGTATACTTTAACGTCGCTCATTCTTTAATCTAAAATTCTTCGGGTTGCGATTTGAGAATATACCCAACTTAGTCTTCTAGAGGAACAAATTGTATTTGCCAATTACCAATAAAATATTCACTGAAGATGGTATTAAATTAATTTTAAACTTCTTATTGCACAAATCTCATGGAAAACAAAATAATATTTCTTTTTTTGGCATTCGCAAATGTAAGTCTTATTTTCTGTAGTTTAATGTGCTTGAAAATGCCTACTTCTTTTAATTCTGTTTGAATTAAATTTTACTATTAAGGGAGAGCGGGGCTTAAGTTCCGTTTCTCAAACAAGGTCAAAACTTGTTATGTAAACTTAGTTCCAGAATTATTATTCCGAAAGTAAACTAGAGTATGGATATGCCCCTTTGATGTTTATTGTTTTTTGAGTTGCATTACTTAAGATTTTTCATAATTAATTTTTTAGTACGTAAAACCAAAATGAAACAACTTGTCTCACCTTGGGGCAAGTTGCTCCGATATTAACCTGACGATTACTAATGATGATCATTTTAAGAAATGTTTCAAGACAAGTAACTTGTTAAAGGTTAACTTGCGATTTTTTTTATGTAAGTAAATGTTTATTTCAAGACTAATGAACAATATCGTTCAAATAATCAGTTGTTTCTCTTAAACTTACAACAAATTAAACTTATTTCACGTTCTAGCACACACACATTCACAAATTGTATTTACCAATACACATATTTAGAAACAGTTAAAATGCATACTAACGTTATAATATATAACAACAGTAAAATACATGGAGTACAGAGTAATATAGTAAAATTACATATGATAACTGACAACTTCAAAGCTTGAAAGAGCATCAAAATTATGTGAAAAAACATCAATTAAATAAGTCTAGTATTGCTCAACATTGTTGGGATTCGAATCACTCTTTTGATTTTAACTCTTATCAGATTATCCAAAAATGCCCCAATTCATCAGATCTTGACTTTTAGGAATCCTTTCATATTTTGAGGAACAGTTCTGTTCTAACTTAGTTAACGATCTTAGTGCAGTTCCATATTTTTCCAACATTAGGCTCCCATATCTTTAATACTGTCCTTTCCCCATCCCCCCTTTTTTCCCCTTCAGTTTTATCTATCTTCCTTTGTTTATTTTTACCTTTTTGTCTTCATTGACACTCCCCCCACCCCCGAATTTTCTTCTATTTATCTTTATTTTTCCTTTTTTCGAATATTTTTGTTTCTGTTTATTTGATTTCGTGGTTTTCCATTCAGCTTTTCCTTTCCTGCAGTTCACGGTTACTGACAATTTCTTTTCTTTTTGTTTAAGCTGCGGCTTAATCTTTGTCCAATTGAATTCTTTCTTTCTGGGTTCGTACCTAAGAGAAAGCTCTTGGCCTTTGCTTGCATTCCTATTGGTTCCTGATCGGTTTATAACTTTGTCATTGGTGTTTGGCTAATCCGCTGTTTTTACCTTTTAAGCTGCATGCTTATCTGCTCTTGGCTTTTGTCGGATGTCTTTTCATCCATAAGCTCATTATTTTTTGCATTGAAAAAGGCGTTCCCTATAACGCCGAAACACGTGTCTGCAGTAATTTGCAAATTTGCGCTTCTACTAACGTTGTTTTGTCTTACTTTACTGATTTCACAGTGTTACTGGTTTCAACTTAGATTTGAAATAAATTTGAGGGAAGTTAAAGAACTCCAGAACGGAACAACGACCTATCTACACACCCCTCAACCTCAGATTCTTAATGAGTTTCGTAACAACCTTTAGTGAACATACTTTTCTCCCCTAATTTTCATTAGACAAACAGTCTGAAGGGAGAAAAAAAAATCTACAAATGTCTCGAAAAAATTCTTGATATATAGAGATTTTTTCGATATATAGAAACAATTTTTTTACGTAATAAACACAGAAAATTGCTGTGATTTCGATACATGGAAAATTTTGGTATGTGGAAGTTCGATATATGGAGGATCGACTGTAATTGGCGATTCAGCTGGTCATATGAAGTAATCATTTTCTGTATCTGCTGCGAAAGTGAAGTTTTAAGGCTGCTCTTCAGCGGGGAAGAAAAACGATCTCGCTTGAAAATGGGCCTTTTCTTTAAACGAAACCAGTGTACATCAGTGAAATGATTGACACTTCAACAACCAATAGAACGAACGGTGACCGATGAAAGTGTGGATCATGTGACCTGTCACATTTTGCAAAGGGACAGACCGGACGCTCCCCCTGCTGTGCAAGTCAAGGGAGGTATAGCTGTCGGCGAAATGAAACCGCAGCTTTTTACAGAACCTTCCAAGGAAATTCTAGTTCTTTCCCTCTTGAGTCTTGACTACATAGGTAAAAGAAAAATAACTCAATGTAAAAGGCGCGGAATTTTACATTGCCGCGCATTTTGCAATCCTACTTGTGATATTAATTTATTTGTATTCGCACTAAAAATTAATTTTGAAACGAAGATTTTTTCCCCCATCAATACGGTTTCAGATCTCATCTAGGAAAAATTAACGAATGAATGAATATTTGCAATAAATAATTTCATAAATTCGTTTTATTTTTAGAAAAATGTTCGTTATTGAAAATTGATGATTTCAAAAAAGGAAGGAAAAAAAGATAGCCTGCATGACCACACTGAATTTTAACGAAATGAACTCTAAATTCTAACCAAAAAATTTTCTTTAAAAATGGATGATCCTACTTAATATATTTGAAAAATCAAGTGCCGAATAAAAGTGGGGACTAAAAATACCAGTTATCGGTTGGCGAAATTGTTTCGCTTCCGCTGCCTGTTTGCCACTCTCCCTAACCCCATCCCAGTTGTCAGAAAACATTCTTCTTAAAAATGAAACTAGATCCTCTTTGCATAGTTAATACTTGATTGTACAATTAACATTAATGCCACTAATTAGTTACATTAACCTTTATTTGAACTGATAATATTTATATTTTAGTGGTAAATTAAATATGCTACTTTGTTGGTTAGTTACCTGTTTTTCAAATGGAGTGGCGATTACAAAAAATGTGGCTACTATAATTGCCTTTTCTCACCACTGGTGACCAGAAAATTCCCCCAATCTTTATCTTTGAATCCTTTTCTTTTTGAAAAAATATTTATGTATTTATTTCATTACTATATGCAGATGAGAAGGCTACGATAGCATTTCTCAAGGGGTTGTTATGGTGAAAGTTCTTTCAAACTGAGCATAACAACGGCAAAGTCGCGGACGGCTACGGAGAAGGATTTAATGAATTTGAAAAATTAAAGATTTTTCTGTGAACTTTGTTTGTATCCAGGGGTGCTCACCCTGCTCCAAACTCAAAGGCACAAATCACCCCTTCACCCACTCTCAATGTTTGTAAACTATCTTACGCTGAAACTTTGGAATAAAGCTAAACCTAGCACTTTTAGAGTCTCAAACTCCCAGTTACTAAATTCGGCAAAATACATGAGGTATTACATACACTATATGACCAAAAGTATTGGGACACTTTCAAAAATTCACAATTTTACGGATTTCTCGAGAAATAAAAGACCAATTGCTCTCTGCTCTGTAATTTTTTTCACATGAAAAGTATACTCCAGACGTCAAATCCAATAACAATTAAGTCTGCTATTCATTTAGGGGACCAGCAACAAAATATACGTTCTTATCATGAATCACTCTGTAACGATGGCAGGAAAGTGTTGCCAGTTTGCGAACGACCCCTTACCATTCGTCGCATATCCTAGAATTATAGAAATTCGGCTCATTAGATCGCTGATAACTTTTTAAATTTTAAAGAAATTGAGCTGGAATTTTTTTCATGGATTTTAGGAAGTATCTGAGCTTTGGATTATGAACGTTATAAATTGCTATCTTCCGTGCATGCGCAGTGAAAAATTAATTGCTTTAATTGTTCATATTTCATCAATTTTTCCATATTTTAACTTCAAATTTTATTATTATGTCTCTCTAAAATGCTGTCAAATATTCTAAAAGTTTAGTAACGTTTGACGAAATACTCTGCGTGATATGAGGCGAAAACCTTCAAAAAAAATTTGCATTTTTGAAAGAAATGCTTATATTTCCTTGGGTATAAGAGATACTTTCTCAAAAATATAAAAATAAGTTTTTGATAGATTTTTAACTCATTTCTGAAAATTATAGCTTATTCCCAGCAATTTACAATGAAAAATGATCAAAAAACCTTTTTTTTTTATTTCCTCAATTTGTCGTTGGTCCCTAAATGAATAGCAGACTTAATTTTTATTGGAAAATGACAACTAGAGTATACATTTTATGCGAAGCAAATTATAGAACAAATTGGTCTATTTTTTCACGAGAAATCCCTAAAAATGTGAATTTTTGAAAGTGTCCCAATACTTTTGGTCATATAGTGTATATAGTGCTTCTGCTTCAACACATTGAGTTTTTATTAAAATTTTCTAATAAGTCTTGTGAGTATCTGATCCTTGTTAGTTGTCATGTAATAAATATTAAGGGTTGTCCTTTTTCTCAGGAGGTACGAAAATATTACCTAGATATACATCTGCCTGAAAAAAAAATCTCGAAATACTTAGGTGAAAAAAATCTCATCGAGAAATAAAGAGAAATTCATTTCTGGGAGGCCACGACAGATCGCGCAGACCAAATTTGAACTAACAGAAAATGTCTTTTTACAATACTCACAAGAATATGGTTTTTCACTGGTGTGTATCCTCAGATGTGTTTTCAAATTTGAACTAACAGAAAATGTCTTTTTACAATACTCACAAGAATATGGTTTTTCATTTGTGTGTATCCTCAAATGTGTTTTCAAACTTGAACCATCAGAAAATGTCTTTTTACAATATTCACAAGAATATGGTTTTTCATCGGTGTGAATCCTTAAATGTGTTTTGAAATTTGAACTTGCAGAAAATGTCTTTTTACAAAACTCACAAGAATATGGTTTTTCCTTTGTGTGTTTCCTGAAATGTGTTTTCAAACCTGAACTAACAGAAAATGTTCTGTCACAATACTCACAAGAATATGGTTTTTCATTTGTGTGCATCTTCAAATGTGTCCTCAAATGTGAACTTTGAGTAAATGTCTTCTTACAATACTCACAAGAATATGGTTTTTCATTTGTGTGTATCCTCAAATGTGTTTTCAAATATGAACTAAAAGAAAATGTCATTTTACAATACTCACAAGAATAAGGTTTCTCATTTGTATGTTGCATCCTCAAATGCTTTTTCAAATCAGAACTTGTAGAAAAAACTTTTAGACAGTACTCACAAGAATATGGTTTTTCTTTAGTGTGTATCCTCAAATGACTTTTCAAATTTGAACAATCAGAAAATGTCTTCCCACAACCCTCGCAATAATAGTTTTTTAATTGTGTGTATTTTCCAATGCCTTTTCAATTTTTAATTAACAGAAAATGTCTTTTTACAATAGTCACAAGAATATAGTTTTTCCATAATGTATATCCTCAAATCTTTCTTCAAATATTAACTTTGAGAAAACGCCTTTAGACTATATTCACAAGAATAGGATTCCTCCTTAGCATGAAACCTTAAATGTCTATTCTGAAGAGTTGCTAAACCTTCTTTTTTTCTTTTGTTTTTTGTCACAAATACGATTTCATTTTGATGCACATACTCATTTTTTTAAACATAGCAAAGGATAAGTTGCAATAAACAAAAAATACTGTTTTCAAACTGTGGTCGAATAGACTTTTTTTTTAAACTCCCACTTCAAATCAGTTGCAGGTCCAGGGCAAACACAAGAATGGCTTTTCCGCAGCGTGTTAAAACCAGGACTTCTGAAAGCAACATTATAAGTGTCATCATTGTTGAAGACAAAATGCTTAATGATTATCCAATACAATTGGAACCAAGCTTGGAAAGTCTTTGACAGTGTCTGGATCTAATGAATGGGTTTTATCGTCAAGTCAAAATTCCACTTTTGACATGGGTTTTTATGTAACTGTCAAAAACACAAACTACTGTCCAAGACCTGTTTAAAATTAATACAGGCAACAAAATTACATAAGTTTTATAAATTCTGAATTTATACAGTAAGAAAATACTTTTACTTGTATTATATATTTTTAACATAAATTATACATAAAACAGTTCCAAACATAACTAGGATTCAACAAGCTGCATGTCTGTAAAACAAAAGAGATAAAAGAAAGAGCTAGTATCACTACAATAAAATCTTTATATAGTGTGTTGGGATAAGTAGTACCTCTTTCTAGAACAGTTCGCTTTTGAAGCCTTACACTAAAGTTGAAGTACAAAGTTAAAACTTACTCCATCTGAAGAGGTAATTTGGCTACCACCTTGAATTTAAATTCAATGCAAAATTATCTAAACTAAAACGGAAAAAATACGTTACTTTGTACGTTAAGTATGACAAATTGATCAAACCATTAACTTTAATGTAAAAAAACCATGGGGTGCCTTTCATTTACATTTTTGCAAGGACAACAAATGGAAGCTATTTAAAACAACTGATATGAAGCGCACTACGCTTTTTCTTGCATTAATCGGTCAATTACCTATAACACTGGACATCAGGAGTAAAAAACAATGAAATTGAGATATATGTAAAGCCTATATCTGGAAAATTTCAGCAAAAATCGAATAATATCTCTAGCTGCCCATTTGACTTTAAATTCTCAATATTCAGCCAGATTTTTCACCGAACTGGCGAAAATGGAATGACAATTTATAATTGTCTCTCATTTGAAACTACAAATGGCTGAAATTAGACTCTAGAGAAATAAATACGTAATGTACAGTTAGTTGAATGACCTAGGCAATTGCGAAATGGCCTTCAAATGTTTATGCAGCGTGCACATCACACATGCTCTGCCGCCCCTAGCTTGCCCTTTCTTTGTGTTGTTCACTGCTGTCAACTGCGTCCTTTGTTCTAGAGCACTGTTTTTCTCTTCTAAAGTAGTCTATTTAGTTACAATAGTTTCAAACTGTTGAGTTATTACTTCAAACGTAAATGAAGATGCTGCTTTTACATATAAATGACTTTAAAGAAAAGAAAAAAACACATTTAGAAATGAAGATTTTTTTCTACAACGTCACAAATGAGGATTAAACTTGCAAATGTAGCACAGGCTGATGTGTCCGATAGCGGGGGCGGATACAAGGGGAGTCCACTCCCCTAAACAGTCGACAATTCTCTGTCCACATTGAGTATGGTAGTTTGTATTTGCCCATGTCCTATAGATCACTGGCAATTGTTTTAAAGGCTGCTTTGAAAAATACGAGAATAATTAACTTGAATTCAGTCAGTTAGGATACAGTCAGATCAAGAAAAAAAACCCTTCAAGTTACTTTCGGCTTTTGTCCGATGTCTTTTCATCCATACACTTCGTTTGCACTGGAAAAAGTGTTCTTTGCAAAATTGAAACACATGTATCCAATAACCTGCAAGTTTTGTGCAATAAAACGTTGCTGTTACCCTTAATTTTACCTTCAAATAACTCTTTTGATCTTGACACAGTAAAGTAATGGTGGCCCACCATTCCTTATTATTTGCCATACCAGCGGCATTTACATAATATTAAATCAATTTATGCACCAAAAAGCCTTGAAAACTACTCTGCTGATATAGCGTTTAGCAGGTCATAATTTAAGTGTAAGTCGGAGAATCAAGGGCTTTGGGGACCCCTAGTCAGAGCCGGCCTTAGCAGATGCGGGGCCCGATTTGAGAGATCTGACGGGGCCCTAAACAGAACGGTGATACAAAATCGAGGTGCCGACCGATTTTTCTGATTCAGGCAAGGATTCGAAACTGCCCCAATTGTCCGTCTTCCTTCAAATTTCTACATCACATTTCTTTTTTAATTTTTTTATTATTATTATTATTAAATGAAAGAATGAATGAATGACCACAAAAATAAGTGTAAATTTTAAGAACGTAAGAAAAATAGCTCTGAGAATATTTATGCTCAATCATATGCGTTTGGTACACGAGAAAAGGGGGGGGGGGGGGAAAAGAAGTGTGGGGGTTAGGGAATGGCGCCTCGGCTGCTGATTTCTTGTTTTTTTTTTTTTTTTTTTTTTGTAAAATTGGACGATATTGTGGGATTTTAACATGATTGATTAAATTAATTCCAAAAAATGTGGAATATGGCCTCCAAAACCGGGACGGATGACCACTGTAGACTTTCTTCTTTCAATTCAAAGTTCGTTTATCGTGAAATAACACTAGAAAAGTCCATTTAGTTAGAATTTTATTTTCGTGGAATAAATCAATCCACCCATAAAAAATCATTTTATGTATCGATCATTATTGTGCAACTTTGAGAATATGAAAAGTGAGGGGGCAATTCCCTTCACCATTGGCAGTGAGCGGGCGGTTGCTCCCCCCGCCCGAGGAGGGGGGTACTCTCGTACGAGCCGCCTACGCAATTTACAGCTTAGACGGAAAAAGAAAATGCACCAAAATTTATCAGTTCTAAAAAAGGGATTTTAGACTACATGCAAAAAATCAGCCGTCTTTGCATGGGATGTCAGAAGTGGAACGGAATTGCAGGGAACGGAGGAGCTCTTCTTGGGTAATTTTTCGAAATTGAAGTTTAAAAACAGCAGTTTTGGTACGGAGATAAAAGTTTGGGGGGGGGGGGGGGCGTTAGAGGTCAGATAAACCACCCACGCTCCCCGGAAGGGTCTTCAAAGCCAACGTCTAAAATCGCAAATTTGGACAATTCTGTGTAAAATGAAGGGAAAGGAGTAAGGCGGAGGTTTCCTGCCTACCGAATTATTTTAAAAATTTAAAAATAAGTTTAGATTAATTTTGGTAATGATAGGAAATTAAGGGTTCCTCTAAAAAAAAATTTCCGGAATTTTAGTCCCAAGGTGATGTTGATGAAAATGGAGATGAAAGGAATTTAGTGATCTCCTATCGAGGGCTTTAAGGCGCAATTTTAGACTATCGTTGGTGACGTTAGGGCATTCAGTGACTCTTTGAAAAATTTTCCATATTGAAGTGTTAAAAACTCAATTTTAGGCTCTGTTTGGAAACAATGGAGGAAAAGGGAAGTGATTCTTCCCTTATTTTTTTTTCGAAATTGAAATCAGTTTTATGCTATCCAAGAGAAAGAAGGGTTCGAGAGTTCTCTCGTAGTAGTATTTTCTAAAACGAAAATTTTAAGCTATTGTGCTGATTCTAAAGAAAGGGGTCATTAGTTAGGAAAAAGGTTTCAGATAACTTTATCAGAAAATATTTTAAAATTTAAATCTTAAAAGCAATATTTTAGGCTGTCTTTGCGGCAGGGGCGTGCACGGGGGGAGGGGGGGGGGGCAAGAGATGGGGCATCTGTTGTCCTGGGCACGAGCCTGAAGGAGATCCAAGATTTTTTGAAAACTAGGGGTGAAATATAGGGGTAAACAATATAAAAGGGAGGCTGGGAAAAGTCATTTGTGACGGCCCAAAATTTCTGTGCTTTGGAGACGTTAGAGGAGAAGAAAGGGAGGAGGGTGGTGAAACTTATGAATTTTCCTTCCTTGGAAATCCTTTAAAATTGAAACTGAATGATGTACTTTTAGTCAGTTTTTTTGTGATAAAGTTGAGGTAAGGAGTAGCTTCCTCCTGAATTTTTTGAAATTTAATTTTAAAAACGCATCTTCAGTCACGTTAGGGGAGATATGTCAGGATTTGATGGATGCTCCAAGAAATTTTTTGGGCTTGAAGACTTAAAAACCTATTTCCAGGCAATATGTAGAAACGTTAGAAGATTAATGGCAATTTGCTTTATAGAATTGTTATGGAGAGGTTTTACGCTAATAAATGCACACAGTATTTGAAGTATCTTTTGTTTGCTTATTTTTCAGAATTGCACCTACGTTAGTGTTAATTGTGTATTAAAAAAATTGTCATTACTGCTGAGTTTTAAGATTTTTTATCAATACAAATGAAGAAAGTAAAAAAATAATAAAAGTAAATATATAAATGAAATAAATTAAAAAGATTGCTTTGGAGATTCCTGAAATTTCGGAATCTCGGGGGTAAATTTCCGCATTGCCAATGTGATAGTAAGATCCTGGGATAGGGGCCCGTATTAATTGCTGATAATCATTAAAAATTTGTACTTTGGTTCCCCACTACCTAGTTCCTTTCTCTTGACCGACGGTTATAGGGTACAGCGGGTATGGCCTTAGATATGGATTTAAAAATGTTCAATCGGCCATATGTTTTTTTTTCTTCTTCTGGAAATGTATCTGACACTACTAGTTTCAGATAGGTTTCTAGGGACAGATATTTGCTTACTTTAATAGGGATGCTAAAAGTCTCAGGGAATCCCCCCTACTCCCTTAATCACACTGAAAGTAGCTCCATACCCCCAGCTTAAATATCAGTTAAGTATATTATAATTATTATCAGTTAAGTTCATTTGAACTTTTTATTTTCTTTATTTTCTTGTTTATTTTTGCGAGGGGAATTTTTTTTTTTTTTTTAGAGCGGGCCCCTGCTGGCGCGGGGCCCTATTGGGCTCTTTTGCTCTAATTGGCTTAAGGCCGGCTCTGCCCCTAGCTTAGGGGCCCGCCAAAAAATACAAGATTTTTTTTCGTAATGAATGTTTTCATTTGTTTTGGAATACAAAACTTTGCTAAATATTTTTTAATTTTATTGTTAATGTAAAAATTAAATTGTTATTGCTGGCTCTGTTTAAACAAGGTTTATGAGTTTAGCGGAAAACTCTCTCCCACGGAATGAGAAAACTATCTGGAGTGACATCTAGCGCAGAATGGGACCACTCAGATATCACTCCATGCTAGTATGGAGCTCGCTATTACTGCTTAAATATTGCATTTTTTTTCTGTTGATTTACAATACTTGAAGACGTTTGAATTTTTTATAATTGTTTATGTAAGTTTCTAATTACAGTTCTTAAAATTTTTAAGAATGCTCTTCAGAAGTTACAGCTAGCATAAGCTAACAAGGCAAATGGAAAAGGCAATATGAAATACGTCAGCTGAACACTTGTGGTGAAAACCTAACACCAAACCACGAAGAAATGAAGCAATTTAAGCAGAGAGAGCTTAATGTGAGATCAAACATTTAACTGAGATGAAACAGACCTTAACTACAAAATGCTACTGAGTAAGGGGTTCGTAGCTAGGACTGAATCACAAACAATCCCAGCATATAAAAACAGTTAAGGAGAGAGAAAGAGTTACCATTCTCTGGCCTGCAGTAATGCTACATCAAACCACAATATTGAAGATGCCGAAACTTGGAAGCAAAACAGTAAGAATACATCAGGAAGGCAGATGATGATTTTTTTCATTCATCCCGAAATCTCCCATTTGAAATATCTGCAAGTGAAACAATGGCATTAAAGAGGATTAAATAATTATGAATTAATAATAATTAATGCAAAGACGGACAGACAGAAACAAAAAGTAGCAAATTGCTACATTAATTTGCTTTTGATTTAGAATGCTTTTTGTATGATTTTTCTATTTTAAATCAATAAAATTACGGAGTTATATCATGGCCAGGTCCAGGTTATTGACAATTCCATGTTTTCCCTCTTTTCTAGGTGCATAGCAACCCCTGCGTAAATGCACGACCATGTAACATTTCAATTAATCTACACTAAGTTCAATTTTTAAAAAAATTGGAAGGAATTCTTGGCTGCACATTGAAAAATTAGCAAATGGTTGACTTAACAAATTTATGCTTGTTTCACCTGGCAGTGGTGCAGCGTTATTGGGGGGGGGGGGGGGGGGGGCAGGGTTGGCAAAAACCCTGGTTTTTTTAAAAAAGCCCATGGACTCAGGGTTTTTTTTAAATAAAACCCAAAAAAACCAAACTAAAGATGGGTTTTTTAAAAGAAATGTGGGTTTTTTTTTTGTCTTTTTTAAGGAAAATGTGGAGTACTTGTAGCATATTGTTGGCGTAAGTATATGGACCAAGTGCAAAAATTGTCTTTGGGTAAAAAAAAGCTGGAAAACTAGCTAAAATTCAGCGTTTTCTGAAGAAAAGTATAAAAGACGAAAAAACCCAAGAATGGTGAAGTTTCAGATTTTTTAATTTTCATTATTACCAACAGTTAAGGCTAAACATTGTTACATCTCGAGTGATAAAATCTATTGTTCGTTTGCAATTACAACATTTTTTTTTTTGCATTTTACTTTATTGTATTTCATTTTGTTATGCAAAACTACTGTAAAACCTCAAGTAGTTTAAATCCCTTTTTATTGAATTCCAGCTTAATCAAGACATTTCTTTGAATTTTATGTTGCCTGTTTCTCTATTTCTGTGTACAGAGTAAGAAATATTAAATTTTTTCGTAAGATAATGAAAATACTGTACCTGTTCTGTTTTCTGTCGACCGTTTGAAAAATCTGTTTACTTCTAAAAAAATATACCTTGTGTTTATTCCAGATTTGTCACGTGTTGGTGAGCAGAAAAATAATTCACATGAAAGCCTTTTAACTAGATTAGTTTCCTCTGTACGATCTACAAATAGAAAATCAGACGTGACAGGACTTGGTCAAGATAATTTGAGTTATTTATTGACCAGTTTAAGAAAAAAATTAAATACATTTATTTAAAATCTCTGAAGTATATTTTTAATGCCGTTAAGAGTCAACAAATACTATTAAAGATCAAAATTCATTTTTTACGTTAATTGTCTGTGGTGAAGAACAAATAAAAAAGAAGTTTAAATTGAGAAAGTATTTAAATTAATAAATATTTTTAAAAACTTCTCAGGAAATTTAAAAAAACCCAAAAGTGGGCTAAATAATGGGCTTTTTTAAATGGGTTTTGTCAAAAAAAACCATTGGGTACAACCCAATTGGGTCCAATTGGGCCAACCCTGGGGGGGGGGGGGGGGGGGGTAAAGCACCTCTCAAAGGCATTTGTTTTAACATAAATGCAAATTCTAATACAGTAGTTTATACGAATGAAAGGACTCTTTCAATCAAAATCTTCCCTTCAGAAGGTATTTTTGATTCTAAAAAAAAATCCAGAAGGTATTTTTGATCAAAAAAAAAAAAAAAAAAAAAACCATCCAGAAGAAATTTTTGATAAAAAAAATAACCTTTAGAAGGTATTCTTGATCAAAAAACCCTTTCAGAAAGTATTCTTGATTTAAAAAAACCCTCCTGAAGGTATTTTTGATCATCCCCTCCCCTCCAGAAGGTATTCTTGATCAAAAAAAAAAAAAAAAAAAAATCCCCCAGAAGGTATTTTCGAACAAAAAACCCTCCAGAAGGTATTTTTGATCAAAAAATCCCTCCAGAAGGTGATTTGATCAACCCTCCCCCCCCCCCCCAGAAGTTATTTCTGGCTGTTCTAGTGTTTTGCTATTGAAATGAGTCAATAATAGTAAGGTAAGTATAATTTGTCATATTTAGGAAAAATTAAAATGGCAACAAAATATAAGCATTCAATTTTGTTCAAATTTATTCACTTACACTTTATAAGAGAAACGAAAATGAAACGGCCGACTAGTGGCTCCATGCATGGCCGACTACTGGGTTTCTATGGCTGACTACTGGACCATTTTCTCATATTAACAATATAGCTTGGTTTTTAAAATAAAAATATTATTCCAGAAACAAGTTAGAGAATCATTATCAGAAAGGTACAGCCTAAAGTTTTACATCGTTTTTGTTGTTGTATTGACAGCTGAAATTTATAGGTTAACAAAACTTAACAACTGATCTCTAAAAGGCTGACTACTGGAGCATTTAACCTATTTGTTTTTTATTTTCTGTCACAGGCTATTGCTAGTACTTAACTGTAAACATTAAAACCACTAATTTTTTTTTCTTGTAATTTCTACATGATTTTTTAACATGGGATGGTAATGACACTTTGTGTCAATTTTACAAACTAACGCATCATTATCTGCAAAATAAATGTACATATTTTATGAACTAGTGTAGTTTTCCCAAGATACATATTTTGTCTTTCGAAAAAATGCCAAACTGCATCATTCCTGAAAAATTAAAAAATTAAAAATTCAGGTTTGCAAAATTCCACATTGCAGAAGAATGACCCAAATATTGTATAAAATTAGGATTTGAATCAAGAGTGATGTTGTAAATAAACCAGTTCAGTTCATGCATTGTATGTTAACTTGCTAAAAGGTCATTTCATAGCATTTTGTCCAAATGTAGAGTTTACAATATCAAGCCCGGATCTGTGTACCTGCAGTGCAGGTATGCAGCTCATGTCCTTAAGCAGCCCTCCATGTCTTTATGCGGCTCACGTCCTTAAGGGGTCTAACCGCCCAAGAAATTGAAGAAAAAAAAAGAATAATACTAAGACTTATAACGTTGCAAATATGCACTGCTGGCGTCTGTGGAGGGGTTCTACAGATTTTGTTCTACAGATTTTGTTGCAGGGGGAGGGGGAAGTATTTATAGATCCGGGGCTGCCCAACAAGATTTTTTTTTTTTTTTTTTTTTGCCATAACTTATTTAATTTACTTTTTACTGTTTGATTAGCATTGTTTTATTTTTGGATAGTCCAAGCAACACACCAACTCAAAACAAAATAATATTCTTATCAAACAGAAAATTAAATAGTTCTGGCAAAGAAAGTGTCTAGTTGCATACTCTACATTTTAACAAAATAATGTAATCAGGACCAGGGTTTTGGACAGAGCAGGAAGATTATCATCCAAAAGAGTCTTAAACTATCCAAAAGTGTGCTAAAGCTAAAGGGGTCTAATCTAACCAATTTGTAGTTACTATACTACTATTAATGCATAAATATAAGAATTAATTAGAGGTAATTAATGAATATTTGATATATTTTTCTCTGAAATGTTCATTAAAAAAATATTTTATGTGAATAAATCGCTAATAACTCCATTATATAAAAACTCCCTTCTGTAACAGTTGGTAAAGTTATGAAAAGAAACTTGCAACACTACCAAAGTAATTTCAGTTCCACTTATAACTCAAAGGACTATTAAATGTAATATTTAGAAGCTGATATAAGAAAAATAATTTAAGCATAATATTTTTAATACATTCTTTTAAAAATCATAAATTGAAGAATAATAGTTTGATGAATAAAACTTGAGTGCTTTTGTTTAAAAACCAGTGCAATTTTTGTTTTCAATTTATGTTTCTAATATAATTCATTCTAAATTTAAAATAAACAATTAGAATATAGTAGCTTGATAAATTTTAGAAAAAATGATCACCATTTTCCAAGGGGAGATTAGGGATAATGTAATTTTTGATCATGAAATGACACTACAGCCAAAACTAGAAAAACTACTCTAAAACTAAAAGAGTTTTAAATATACATTTTTTTCTTCTGATGAAAAATTATCATTTATTGCAGGGTAGACTGGGGGACGTTTACACCTATACGCAGTGCCCTTTTTCCGAAACGAGTCATAACTGGAGATCCAAAAGTCATACCAAATTGATGCTACTCCCTAGTAAATAGTCTCACAAGTTTTTGAGCATCCATCGAGCTTCGGTTCAGCATGCAGATGAAAAAACTTTTTCTACCAAGTTCCCGCACAGCACACTCGTCTATAAAACGACTATATCTCGTCGAAACTCATCTACATCTAAAGGTGATATCTATTCTACAACTAATAAACGTCATTTCTAGATGTTCTATTAAACATCTATAACTGGACGTCTATTAGTTATCCTTTACAGACGTAAATTAGATCATCCACAAGGGTCGTCTACTAAATGTCGAATAGAAGTGTCCAGTAGAATCAGCACAAACAGTGATGGGTGAAAGCGGATTGCGGTGGTGCTAATTGCTGCAAAAAGTGAATTAAAAATAGTTCATTAGTTCATGTAACAACGGTTAAAGGGCTAGAACTTTATTTTTAAAAAATATTAATGACAATGATGATATTTATAATTTATTGAAATAATTGGCAACACTTGTTGCTATGTTATTAGTGTTGAAGCACGTGCTTCAACGTACGTCGAGCAGCACCGCCGCTTTTTACTTCTGATATTTTGGCGTCTGTTTTATAGCGCCTTATTGATTTCGGTGAGCTTATTCATCTTGTTGATGATTTCTGTTTCAAAATGATATATGGAAATAAGACTGTTGGATAAAAAAATAAGCTTACACACATGAAAAATTGAAAATAAGGTTTTAAGTTTAATAGTGTAATTGCAATAAGTACTAAAATATTGAACTGGCAGATTACACAAAAGTGTATGAATGTTAAAAGGTTAAGGAAAATGTAATGTGTCGTATAAACATTACAATTAAGAGTCCAGAATTGAAAAAACGTGTGCTGCGTTAATAAGCGCACCTAGAAGACGTTTTTTAGATCATCTATAACTGTTCTTGGTAACGTTATCTAGCGCTATGGATATCGTCTAATAGTGCTCTAATTCCACCATTTTTTTATCCATTGTAGTCGTCTTTTCGACGTTTATAAGACGACTTTCGACTGTTCGGAGGGGACATTTCGACGAGTTACGGACGGTTTTTAGATCAGTTATAGACGAGTGTTTAGACCAGATTCGACGACTTTTCAACGTCTATTCCACCAGTTTATGTTGTGTGGGTTGAGTCAATCTTGCGTTGAACGTTTTGAAGCTTATTGTGACTAAATAATACAGTAAAGAACAAATAAATATATAAAAATTAGCAGAATTTTATCCTTTTTTGAGAGGTCATTTGTATGGACAGAAAACATATTATATTTTGTTGCATGTAAAAAATAAATCCAAACTTGCCAACGGAGCACGTCTACGCATGTTCATTGGGACACATTTACGCACGTTCTGTGTCTTATTACTGTCTTACTTCAAAACGGGGCCTGGACGCTTTCTTTGCTCTGCACTGTTTCAAACATTTAATATTTTTGTGTTATTTAGTTTGAAAATCACCATTCATTTCTAATTAAGAAACAGATTCGCATCTCATAGCTTACAATAATATAGCGTTGTTGTCTTCATGCCTATAAAACATTCTTTAATTAATTGTGTGTCATTTTCTTATTATTGAAGTGTTTTAAGACTTTTAAAAAAACATTTAAATTTGGTTAAATATTTCATGCACTTACTCCTTGTTAGAATTTTTACTATGTGTAAACTTGCCGCGGGGACATTCTGAAACCAAAAGTTTTCACAAATTATTTTCTATTTACATCAATCTGTTGCCAAAGCTAAACTGAAACAATATAAATAAAATAAAATGTATTCACAAGGCTAAACTATGAAACACTAGTGCACGCAGCAAATGCAATGAATGGTGGAACCAACCTAACCAAAAAAAAAAGGGCATTATAAGCTTGAAGCGTAATTATAAACTCAATTTAAGCATTCTAGAGTTTTTTTTCCGGCTGTAATTTTAATATATTTGTCTGGTGAGGTTTTGGTGATGATTTATGCAGTTAAGGAACTGAAGTGACACCCGTGTTTGTTTTGGCCGCGAAATTTCATTCGAAGCTCAAAGCTCGAATTGGATGTTCCTATTAAGATTTTGCCTTAGATTAAATTATGTCCATTCCAGGTGTTCCGACTTGTATGTATTTTTTTTTTATCATTTACGTATCTTTTAATTAAAATTGTGTGACTTTTGTCGAGTTCAACAATAACACTTCTTCATGAACGAAGTATAAAAGATGCATGTGTCCAGGTCATAAAACGGGTCAGTCAAAGTCAGTATTTTAAAAATTGGTCACTATAAGTCAATTTTTGCAGAATTTAGTCAGTAAAGTCAGTTTTTTTTTTTTTTCAAATTTACCAATTAATTAAGTTTAAGGTAATATTCCCCGTCGAATTTGTTTTCGTTTTCTGATAAACTATTAAAAGGGAAGTAAATTGCAAATGTAGCAGCCCAATATCGCCAACCAGGTTGTCTGTTTTACTTGATAAAAATCTTTGCTATTCTTTTGGGACGATTTACTTTTATAGAAAACCTAGCTCCCCCTCCTCCCCTGATATTGGATATATTCTTTGAAACATTGTTCTGTTTTGCCCAAAGTAGTAGGTAAAATTTTTTTGTTGAAATGAACATTTGTTGAATTTATTTAGAAAAACAGAAAATAGGGTATCCCATGATTTTGACACTTTTTAGCACAGAGGCAAGTGGTTCGCCAAAAAATTGTGGGAGGGGGGGGGGGGGGTCAGAAGTGAAGAGTGTCAGGGACGGGGGCATCCTGAAGCTGATTTTTTTTTTTTTTTTTGGTAAAATTAGCGATAGTTTAGATGTTAGCCGACTTTGCCGATTAAAGTATCTGTAAAAGTATGGAATGTGGCCTTAGAAATCAGGCTGGACTGAAACAGTAAACTTCCAATTTAAAGTTGCATTCCTATCAATTAGCATAAGAAAAGTCCATTTATTTGTACTTTTTTGTCTTTATTTCTGTGAAAAAAAAATCAATTCACTCGATAAAAAAACACTTCTCAATCAGTAATCCAACGTCAGAAAGCACAAATATTTGCAAAAAATTCCAATATGTTTATCCTTCACTTTGTTCTTAAATGCATTTCTCCATTTGATACATTGCTTTCACACATAGTTTTTCCCGCTGGCAAATTTATTGCTAATTTATTCAGAGTGGTTTCATTTTTGGACTTTTTGCATTGTTTATGGGTTTTTTTGGAAAATTTATTACTTAACGGTTTTTTTCCTGATGGAATTATATAATAAATTTTGCCTCCAGGTGTCATTTTATCTTTTTTGTTTTTGTTTAATTTCTAGTTTTTGATATTTATACTATCTCCTGTTCCACCGTGTTGCTTTTCTCGGATGACTTTTCATCCAGAAGCTCACATTTCTTTGCATTGAAAAAGGTGTTCCTTGTAACACCGAAACACGTGTCTGCAATATTTTGCAAATATTTGTGCTTTCTGACGTTGGATTACTGATTTTTTGGACTTCTCAATCAATTGCTAATTTTTCACCCTGAAAAGTTAGGGGGGGGGGGGGCAGGATCCTTGACTCTTGGAAGTGAGAGGGCGGTTGCCTCCCTTGTTTTCCCATAGGAGCTCATTTTGCTCTTTGATTTCACAATATTTAAGATTGAGAAACACAGTTAAATGTTAATATGAACTTGTGATTCTGTTACCCTTAATTACTTAAAACACGTGGTTTACCATCAAAAGTATTTTGCATTACCTGTGGGGGGGGGGGGGAGTTTATTTTGATTTCATGCTTGGTCTATCGCTCCTTTAAGGTCTTGGGCCGAAAATTATTGGTTTCCATTTTCATATAATTTTCTTGCTCGATGTTCCCACACATTTTCCATTGGATTTTTATCTGGACTAAGCGATAGGCAGTTCATCACATTGGTATTATATATTTGATGTGTTAGGCACATGAGCAGGTGCTTTGTCTTTCTGAAGTACACTGGATGGGAATCCCAGCTAATCCTGCATCAGAATAAAATGGCCCTCTAATATTTGGACTGATAGTCATCAGAGTTCATGCAAAAAATGCTTGTCTATTGAATTCAAAAGCATCTGAAAGTCATTACTTTATCCTCCATCTCGTCTGTCGACAAAAAAAAAAACCTTTTTTGTTCGTGTCTTAAATCATGCCAGTAAAATTATTCATTGGATCCATCCAAGTTGCTTGGTTCCACTTTTTCTCAGTACTAAATATTATTGACAGCCATTTGTACCCAGTGTTCGCGCTCAACTATCCGTAACCTGGGTCCCAGGGACCCATTAATGAAATAGATTTGGGTCCTTTGGTGGAAAAAATGAGTCCCTTAAATTTTAAACATGAAATCTTAGCTTATAAACGAATAATATACAACTATTTATACTTAGGGAAAAGAAACTATCCACATAGTTATTTAAAGGTATGAAATAAATTAAATTGGTTAATTTCGTCCTTTTTTCTGTGATTATCATATTTTCAAATAATACACTTGCAAGACTTAGTTATTTGAGAAACTATTTAATCAAATACAATAAGATAAACTCAAAATTTACTTTAAAGTTGGATTTTACCATGAAACAAAAAACAAATGCCCTTGATTGATCAAGCAGAAAGCACTCCCTTAACCTTTACTTTTATAAAAAAATTCCTAGGTGTAAAAAAGCGAACAGCCCCCCTCCATGAATTATCAAATATCATTGGCAATTTATTAGAAATAGAAAAAATTTGCAAGCGAATTAACCCAACGCAAAAATGGTGATCGCAAAAACGAAACATTTTCTGACATGAGTATGAAAATTGCTCATTTGCAATCTTAAATTAGTATATTTGACTTCATTTTGACTATTTCAAAACATCTGTGTTGGCTTTCGTGTTATTTTTAAAATCTCGCCATTTTCAAAATGGGGTGATTTTAATTGAAAGTTTGCAAGTCCAAATAAAAATAGCCCATCAGAAATAGGTGAATTACTAGAAAGTGAACATGATCCAAGTGCTTTTGTGTAAAATTCAAGTATTCATAAGCAATTTCACAAGAAAAATGTGAAGTTCAGAACTTTGTGTTTAGCGCGATCGGGAAAATGTTCGCCATTTTTTTTCACCCCTGCTTTTATTGAGGATGCAAGATAATGATTTTCAAAAGTCATTCTGGTTAGATGAATGCAAAATATCCAAGCGTTAACTTTAGAGTTGTCCTGTATTAATCCTGAAGATTGCATTGAAACCACTCTTACGTTTAGTCTTTATTGCTGTTTTTAGGAATTTCCTAAGATAAAAGTTGAGGGAGAACTTATTCTTAGAATACAGTACAATGGGATATTTATGAACATGCAATATTTTGCTCCCTGAGCTCTGCCCAGGAGGTCACTGTAAGCTCCAGTCTTATCACTAAAATTCCATTGACTGATCAACAGTAGGGGGTGTGTTTGAATAGCTGATAAAGAAATAGGGTCATTTTAATCCTTTTCTATTGATTCTCCTGGTTGTTTAAAAGCATTCACTAGATAGATCTTCAGCATTTTCCCCATTTTTTTTTTCTTCTGGCTTTTATCTTTTGGGTGTTCTGGGTCCCCAGGACCCGAATTTTCGCGGAAGTTGCGTCCGTTTCCCGCAAATTTGCGTAAAAAACCCGCTATAGCGCGTAAACGCGAACCCTGGTACCCATAGGATGTCATTTTCTCTGCCCTGTTTAAACCTCAGGTTTGTTGTGGTATTGGGTTTAATTTACTAACGTTTTTGGCGATTTGTAACAAGAAAATGAGCTTTCTCGACTATTAGGGGTATTAAAGGACAGTCTTATTCCAATACAGAAGTTGCTGGGCGAACTAAACTGTATTTCAGCCAGAAAGAGCACCTGATGCATCCCAACTAGTGATGTGGATCGGGTAAATACCCAGCGGGTAGGTAAATATTTTTTGGGTATTTACCCAAGGCCTGGGTAAATACCAAAAAACTGGGTACAGTAAACCTTTAAAGTTGACCACCTTTGTAAGTTGACCACCTGTCTAAGTTGACCAATTTTGTCAGGAACGGAATTAGTCCTATCCTACATAATGGAGGAAAACCTCTGTAACTTGACCACCTCTCTATATTGACCACCTGTCTATCTTGACCACTAATATACACCAGCTTTGGTTTGGAGTATTGTAAAAAAACTCTTTGTAAGTTGACCACTTGGCAAAAGCAGTAGATTGTACTAAAAGTTTATTCAGTTATGCGTCAAATAAGCAAATAGACATTTAAGAAAAAACCTATAAATATTTATGTTTCCATCGAAAAACATTGGGCTAATCTTAAGTAATGCGCCTAACTTGAATAAGGAGTTATTTTGTTGATAAGTAGATTGCCACGGTTACAAATGTACAAGAAAAAATCAAATGAAGAATTTGAGTCACTTTTAACTTGTTATGAATTTTTAGGAATTGTTAATTTCAAGTAAGTAGATTTTCATAAGCAATGAGACAATTTTTTTTTTTTTTTGATCGCTTTACAGAAATTTTAAATTTGTATGATACCTTACACGTCATTCTGGTAATCTCTAAAAATATTTAAATAATATTTTTTCTTATTCTTTTGAAGTAATGTTAAACAATGAAAGTGAGTTTAAAATATTCCAATTAGTTAAAAAATGAATGCATGGGGCAAGAAATGACAAAAAAAAGTTTTCAGTACTACCCTGTACCCTCTATAAATTGACCACCTGTCTAAGTTGACCACCAAAGTACTGCACCGCAAGCGGTCAACTTACACAGGTTTCACTGTATTTTATAATAAAATGCAAAAAGTGAATGGGATTATTTTAAAAAATCTTAATATGAAATAATTGGTCAGACTGATATATACATATGTATTACACAGTTCATGATATTTTTTATTGAAAGACTTGATGAAATTATAAAAGAAACATATCGTGAACCAAAGAATCTTTCTTTTCAATGTCATAATTGGAGAAGTATAAGCAATTCAATGATGAACTTCTGGATTTCAAAATCACAATCTAGGCTAGTCATATCCAAAATGAAAAAAAAAAAAAAAAAAAAAAAAACGTGAGGGATGTTTGGAAGAATAAACTGAGAAGTTATTAAGACTATGATGTTATTTAGTTATTTTATTGCTGTTTAAGTGATAACGTGACAAATATAGAAATAGTTTTCACATTATAAGCAAAAATAAATAAATCAAAATATTGTTTTCTGTTGCCTTGCTCATTTGCATTTGCTCCCTGGTACTTCATGATGAAAACTGATTTCAACTATTTTTATTGACATTTCGATTATATTTTGATGTCATGGAGGGACATATTACTAGGTTATAAAAGACTAGGACCTTAAAAAATTGATGTTTGCTTTTTTTGTAACTAGTTAAGCTTTTTTACTTTTTATAGAATGGCTTTTTATTTCTGAAATTTGGCTATCAACATTGAATGGGCATATCCAACACATTTAATGTGAATATCATATTAGATTGCTAAGTTGTTTCACACAATAATTCTTTAAATATGTGATCAAAATACAATTTTTGGGCAAAAATTTATTGTTTTGTATATGGTTGGTGGAATATATCCTGAAAAGTATTTTAGTTGAATATAAATTTTTGAAATAAATACCCATTTTGGGTGTTTACCCGGACATATACCCTGGGTATTTACCCCTAGAAATAAATGCCCGGGTATTTTACATCACTAATCCCAACTCAACAAATTTTCTCTTCAACATGAATAAAATCACTGTCATTGAGTGACCCTCGGTTAGTGCAAACTTAAATCTATTGCAAAACATATGCAACATGGGGAACCAAGATTATACGAAACTGGAAGCCAATATCTTTCGACACAGGAATAACTTGATACTTGCGATGGAAAACCATGTGTCTGTAATGGAAGCACAATTTCGTATTTACATTTGTAACTGTGTTTCTCGACCTTGAATATTATTTGTAAACTAAAAAGCATCTGTAATTATAGGACACTCTAATTTCTAGTTTCCTTAATAAATTGTGCGACAAATACGAGAGGCCGATATCCTGTATTGTGTTGGCCCAATCGGTAAAAGACAACCGTAACATTCGCCATGCACTCAGCTGGTTGTGACAGATTCAACTAAATGCTGTAAGTAGGCAGGAGATTTCCTTCGTCTATAGTAAATTATCGCTAGGGAGTACTTTAATCTCAGAATCTCATATGGAAAAGCAAGTCTAAACTAGGATAAACTGAATCTAAAATTTTTATTGAGAAAGGAGAGTTCCTGAATCTCTCATCACTTTCCCTGTACTTTTTTGAAGCCGTGATGTCGAAAAAGCTCCTAGGAAAGCCCCAGAATACTTCTCTTTACGTCACTAAACATAGCGTAGAAGTACGTTTTTAGGCTTTCAATTTTGAAAAATTTTCTTAGGAGAGTGACGTACTTCACGTAAGACAGAGTACTTTGACGTAGCACACACTAGGTGCACACAAAGTCCAAGTGTTTTACGTAGTTATCATTTTTAAAATATTCAAAACTTATTTTTGCTTGGTTTTAAAAATAATGCTAAAAGCATTCTGATATATATTCTTATCAGATTCCTGTGGATAAGTGAACGATGGAGTGAGGTTTTAAGGTTAGAGACTTGTGTGACTCTTTACCTTCCAGATGCTTTCCTGTTCCATGAATTTTACCAAGGGTAGTCTATGATAGGACTCGACCGATGCATCAACGCCAATGGTTCAACACTTTAGCCATCGGCATCGGCGGCCGATGCTAGCTTGCAGGAAACATCGGCCTTAAAAAACATCAAAAAGCCAATGGAATTGGCCGATGTTTTCGAAAAAAAAAAGGACCTTTACTGTTTTACTTTTTAATACAAAGTAAAGGGAATTATTGTTTTCATATAAAATTGTTTACATAAATTTCAGTATGAGTTTCTATTTTAGTCACTCCTGAAATAGTTTTTAATACTGCATTCAGGTAGCAAACAAGTTAATTATTGCGTTTTTTTTGCAGTTGGATGTATGTATGTATTTCTCATAAGTCATAACTCAAAAATCGTAAGCTGTAAAAGGTGAAAATTTCGCATGTGGGGTGTGCGTACATTCCAGTTCTGCACTTCCCTTTTTGTTTTCGATCGGGTGTTCTAAAAAGCCTATTTACTCTTTTTTTTGTGGCTATTAATTACATATTTCAATGCAAATCTAATAAAGCTTCTCAGACTGGCGATCATTTGGTGATATGTTGCTGAATCAGAGACCAACTTGGAAACAAATATGAGATGGCAAAACCAGTTTTCGTATCATTTTTTTTTAAATTCCCGTTGAACCGACAGTATTTTTTTAATTTTTCAAATTTGTAATATGAATCAGAGTAATGCAGTCTTTTCTGTGTTCGCTTTGGGGAGTTACAAGTTTGGGGCCCGTCGAAAAACATTTTTGGGCCCTATTTCTCTTTCACTGAAGTTGTAAAACATTTATCGTAAACATTTTGGTAATTCCTACGGTTCCCCTATGGTTATGGGGCCTCTCGCGAAATTGCAACTTTACATATATTTTAAATCTGCCACTGCACTTCAAAACAAACTCAGGTGCAAGTTTTAAAAGGGTTTTTATGCTCAATGTTTATGATTGTTTTGAACTCGATTTTTTACGACTAATTTTTGTATTTCCGAGAGCATTTGCGTGCCTACCCTCCACCTCCATCTATTTCTGAAATAAAATTCTTGTTGTACTTCCGAGTTGTTTAAAACTAACACCATTCATAAAATTAGAAAAACAAATTTTAAACTTAATCTATTATTTAGGAAGAATTTGGAGCATTAATGTAAAAAAATGATTAAAGACGCTTTGAATGGTGACATAATTCGGAAATCAAAGAGACTTTTGAATTTTTTCTCCGGAAGTGCTGAAGTAGATTACTAAAAAAATGAGGCCGAAGTTAAATGTTGCGAGTTGCTCCAAAATCAGTGGATGATCCTTACCCTTCCCTCGTCGTTTCAAGCATTTTTTTAAATATTTAGCGATTATTTATTTTGCTCAAGAAATCATTTAATGTTGTATTTCTCATACTTCTTTCACCTATATTTCATAACGCGCCATATTTTTTGCATCATTTATCGCGATCGATTTTTTTCTATTGTAAGTAACTATTTTTATGTAATTATATAAAATCGATGAATAAGTTATTTTTGTTTTCATCATATTTTTAGTAATATATTATAAAAAGTTTCAAGGATTTTCTGTTATGCAATTTTTTTTTTTAATTTAAGAAAATTATTGCTAAATTGAAAAATTTAATTTGAACTTGTTCATAGTGCTTCATAAAAGATTAAACAATCAAATTGTTCAATATTATGTGTGCAAACATCTGATCACACAATATAATGTATTCAGTTATTATTAATTTGGTATAATATCGAGTTTGTTTATTGTAGCTGCGCATTGAGAACCTTGCTCTGTTCATGGCTGTTTCTTTTTTCAGCAAAAAAATTGTCACTGTTATAGTTTTTATGAAAAATGCAAACTTTTCAATTCGTAAATTTTATTTAAGTATAAAAATATTCCTATTATGATTTAATATTGTAATTTATCTGTTTCTCTTTTTGTTTAATTTGATGACTAAAAAATGTCTACGTGCAATCTTTTTACTTTAATTGCATAATTTGATGACGGTTTCATATTTTTACGAGGGCTGTTTTTTTATCAACTTCCGATGTGGTATAAAAAGAAAACTAGTGAGAGTAATTAAATAAATTTATTATCAAAAGTGAGTTACATTTCAACATAATTGCCATTTAAATTGAGGCCTTTTTCATACCTGGGTACAAGCTTCTTTATACCTTCTTCATAGAAGTTTACCGCCAGTGATTTGAGATGGGTTTTCATGGCGTTTTTTGCAGCCTAACTTGTCACCTCACTTGTAACCGTACAATAGTGTATAGGGCTGACCTTGAAATCTCAGGAAACCAATCAGATAGGTCCATAATGGTAAACCTCCGATTACTTCTTAGTTTGGTCAACTTGATCAACGAGGTCTTCGTTCCATCTTTAAATTTCCTATACCAATCCTGCACTGTCACTCATAAAGTTTTCACCGTATACTCGTTTCATTCTACGGTGAATTTCTGCTGCGGATAACCCTTTAGCTTGCAAGAAGTGAATGACACTTCGCAACTCACACTTGGCGGGAGATCCTATCATGGTAGCCATGTTTATGTGTCGCTTGATAAACTGGTAATGGCGTCGGACGCCCGAAAACGAGTGAGGTTGTATTGGGAGAGGTGCGCAGTCGACTGCCGTGCATTGCTGGCCGATGCTCGCTCTGCCATCTAGCGGCACGATCGGAAGTTGAAAAAAAAAAGAGGCCTTGTATTATTAATTTCTTTTCTTTTTTTTTCTTTTTTGAATGATTAAGCAAGGTAAGGAAGACTGGGGATACTTGATCCCCACTTTAGTTTTCAATTTCTTTCTCTGCTGCAAATTATCAATTTTTTTCAAAAGTACGTGAACAAAGGTAATTTTTTCCTGTATCTGACAGTATTTTTTTAGTTGAAATTAAACGGGAAGTTTTGGTAAAATAATTTTTTTTAAAAATTTCATAAAGGGATCATGTATCCCCACATCAAGGGATAAATGATCTCTTCAGGGGGGGGGGGGTTACTTGATCCCTCTGTGAAAATACATAAACTTTTCGGCATCTTATTTATGGATTTTAGTTTTCTACATAATGCTTCTAAAAAATATCACCATTTCTAATTTTTATTACTAGATTATAATAATGTGAACACAAAATAACCCTGTTTCAAATTTCACTAGACATTTGTAAAAAAAAAAAACCCACAACTTTCATAAACTTATGATGCTTTTGATCAGTTATTTATCATCCAATACAGTTGGGAACAAAAATATATTTTATACATAATACAGGGTGTTCAATCAGGGTTTTAACATGTTGTAATATTTATTACACCAAACTTACATTCACAAGTGATATATCAAATGAAAGAGAAACTCGAACAGTGTTTTGTTTGTTGGCATCAGTGCGCATGCGCGTGGAATGTATCTGCTACAATCCGCTAGAATGCGCTTGTAGCAAAGATGGCAACTGAAGAACAGAAAGCATTTTGTGTTTTACAGAAAACTTCATCTTTCAGCTAGATGGTGCGCCGCCTGGCTGGCATAATGAGGTACGCGATTGGCTTAACACTAGAAAGACGGCGTTTTGCGTATACCTGGAAAGACGAGCAGCGGTCACTTTGACCGGCATACTTAAAATAATAGAAATTTCCTCCTTTCGGGATTTTCAGCCATTGAAAAGATTTGTTTCACAATATCAAAGTTTAATTTAACAATTAATCCTAATATAGTCTGCAAATAAGTCTCAGATAGCTCTTTTTTATTTTACGTTCGATCAAGTGAAATACACATGCTTTACACAATTGGCATTGAGAAAGAGGAAATTTGTACAAAAAAGAGGAAATTTTCTTAGCATGTAATAACTAACAAGTACTATAATCAATCATGCATGTGTTTGATTTAAAAAATATCTTAATATCGCAAGATACCGTACATTACTATCTTTTACAGTATTTCGAAATACTTATGTTATCACGTCACCTGTATATTAGTCATTAACAGTTTTTTGTTTGGAAGTTAGAACAAATGCTTGTAGTTTTAGTTCCGCATAATTTAATTTCACACTATTTTAATCTTTTTCCTGAGGTACTTACTTTTTTTATGCAGCAAAATTGATCAGTGGGGATGACTTGGCAGAAATTGAAGAAATAGGAGTTCTGTTTTTGAAATTTTCTCCTTTTTTTCGGGGTCGGACCCTTTTCACTCTTTCTTTCACTACTTTTTAAATTTTGAGCATCAGTTTTTATTAGCAAGGTTTCTTCTCATTCTAACTCAGAAGAACAATCCTTTTCTGCAAATCTAGGCTCCGAAAAATATTCGCAATAATCTCATGAAAGCAAACTATTCTCATCGCTAGAAATATATTTCTCTTCAGATAAGTCAGACTGTTCATTCAAACCATAATCTGTTTTCGATATAAATCTGCAACAGTTTCAGGAGTTCCTATAAGTTTTGCCTGTCAACGGTTCATCTCGACATCATGAAGATAATTATGTGACTGAGCATTTCATTATCACCGAAGAAAATAAACGTCAATGCTTCAAGCAAAGCACATGTTTTGGTACACAAAACAATTCCAGCAAACATTTTTGTAATTTACCTGTTTATATTTACTTCTTTTTAGACCCAAAGTAATTTCACGTGTCCAGTCACATGCTTTTCAAATTTACCTTTCCCAACTTTGCCCCCTGTGCAGATAGCAGAAAACTGAAACCATGCAACCAGCAGGTGTTTCGCATTTTCCTAACAGTTCAAAGAATTAAACCTGACCAACAGGTACTACTCAAGCTCAAAAGAACATTACTCACCCTGGCAATTAACAATAGTCCATAGTACACACAACTGATAAGCGAAAAAAGAAGAAAACGGATGCATAAAGAAAGGTTCACTTAGCGGTCAAAATGACCGTAGTCAGTCTTTCTAGGTATAAGCATTTATAGCGACTATAATAATAATCCTAAAAGGAAAAAAATTACTGTTGTAAAATCTTAATAAATAGTTAGGAAAAGTCAATGAAGGAAAAAGAGTTTGAAAATTAAACGCAGCAAATATGAGCATTTAAAAATCGTTTGCGGTCAAAATGACCGCTTCTGACTTTCTAGTGTTAACCTAACTGTACCCGACAGCTGGATTGGCCGTAAGGGGCCTAATGTAACAGGGCTTGTTTCCCGTGGACTCCACGGTCACCCGACCTAACGCCGTGTGATTTCTATCTTTGCGGGTTTATTAAGGACCGTGTGTATGTGCCTCCACTGCCAGCCGACCCTCCCGAATTAAGGAACAGAATTGAAACAGCTGTGGCAGCAATTACTAATGAGACACTCATCAAATTTTGGGAAGAACTCTCATATCGTCTTGACGTGTGACGAATGGTGCTCACATTGAACACTTGTAGGCTATTATGTAACACTGTTTAAGTTTCTCTTTCATTTGATATGTCATTTGTGGCTCTAAGTTTGGTGTAATAAATATTATAACATGTTAAAACCCCGCTATTCATTTTGAAAATCCCTGTATAACAATTCTATATTTTAGAAATAAAACTAACAATTTTTTTAAAGTAGCGTAATGAAGCTAAAATTACTGACTGGATGTGTGCAGGTTAACACATTTTGTCATTTTTTCAAGAAAAATAGATTGATTAAGCATATTACCTTTTTGCTTCAGAAAACGTGTTCAAACACTAGAAATCCATTTTTGCATTCTATCCGCTAATCTACATATGGGGTCTACATAATGGGCAACTCACTTTTTTGATGGAAATCTAACTATAGCAAAGTCATTTTTTTTCTTTCAAACAAAGATTTGACATCTATTTCAACTTGTTCAAGCTCATTCGTCTTATCAAAACATAATTTATGAGTCGAGTTAGTTTATGTTTAGATGTTTGAGGTGTTATGTGGGTTATAAATGTGAACAGATATTTTAATTGCTTAGCATATTTACTGCAGTGATTATTTAAATCTATCACTCAAACTACGATAAATGTTATTATGTTAACATGGTCTTGAATGTTTAAAGTTAATGTCAACTGAGTAAACAACATTTATATTGTTTTCATTGTGTTTATATTGTCATATGGATACTTGATCCCTGGGATCATGTATCCCTCTAAACGAAGGGATCAAGTATGAGTTTTCAACTTGCTATTTCATAACGTTTTTGAGTGACACAAGTTTACACGCATGAAGACATCACAAGAGAACATGCGATAATTAACTGAGAAGGTGTTCAGAATGGATATTTCGGAAATTTATATGTTCTGAGGTACATATGCATGTATGGATGTACCGAAAAAACTCGTGAAGTTTAAATTGGGTGATCGTAAAATAGAAATTTAGGTAGAAACCTGATTTTATTTTTGTGACTAGAATTCCCTATTTGTAGAGAGGTAGTAGAAATGAATAAATGATCCTTTAAATCCCTGACAATCTTAATAATTAATTTCCGTTAGATTTTTTTTTTTTTTTGCCATTGGCCATCGGAAATCAACCATTTGGAGAAAAACAATCGGCCATCTTTGAACGATCGGCCAACAATCGGCATCGGCCCATCGGGCACAAAATGCCATCGGTCGAGCCCTAGTCTATGATTGCATTTCTAAAGCTTATTATTTCGGAGAAAAGCCCAGACATTCTATTGTAAACAAAGATAGAATAAATTAGTCTTCAATTTGGAAAAACAGAGAGAGAGAAACAAAATTGTGAGGGAAAATCCTTTTTTTTCTTTTCCTCTAACGTTGCTGAAAATTATAAAATTGCGGTTTTTGACATCACTGTTGAAAATATCGCTTGAAAGGGAACTCTAGAACACCTTCTCCCAATTATTTTCCATTTAAGCCGATATAGATGAACCAATTTCGAGAAATGTCCGGGAGATTTTACCAGGTTCCTCCCTTTCCTCGGGTTCTTCCTATGTTGTCGATATAGAAGTCTTAAGATATGCCTTTAAGACTTGTAACCATTAGTATCCTTCTTTCAAGGTACATAAAAAATATGTTAGCGTTGGCTTTATTTTATGTTTCCCAATTTTTTTTTTAGAACTCTATAACTTGAATTAGATCCTTAAAGGAAAATAGGAACTAGCGGTAGTCTTTGCTCAACCTCGGAAGAATAAGAATCAAGATCTGGCACTGTTTAGTTTAACTTTATTAATTTTTAGAGATGGGCCAGATTATTCTTTTGCTGACTGGGTCAAAGTCAGACAGTCTGCCCCTGATGATGGCTGATTTTAGGTAGTTGTTTTTTTCAGCAGCTTCCTGGTTAAAACAACTTTACTCTACTTCTCTAAGTTTGTTATGGTCCCATTGATTGGTTGATAGGTTCAATTCAGTATTGAAATATATTTTGAAAAAAAAAAAAAAAAAAAAAACAAGATGTATCATTTATCTCTTCCCTAGCTAATATTAGTAACTTATATTTTATTCTCTTGGTCTTTTTTCCTGCTAGCTGTGTCCGACTCCTCGGACTCATTCCAAAATTTTGATTCGACCCTGACGACTGGACTTTCTCCCACTGACCCTGCTCTTCGGGACGCCCAAATAAAAGAACTCATTAAATGCATGTCTGAAATGCAAAAGAAAATGGACAAGTTAGAAAATACTATGAAAGAAGAACAAAATAAAAGACAAGGATTAGAAAAGGAAGTATCAGATCTAAAGGAACAGTTGAAGAAGAAAGACAAAGGTACAAAAAAAAAACTTTTTATTCCATGATAAAGTTATTTTTAGCTCAGTTTGTTGAACAGTTTCCCATACTGTTTTAGCTAATTACATATTCTTACGCAGACAGAGAAAAAAGTAATGCCACTAAGTGTATGCGAAAGGGAACAATGGGAACTAAATTAAAGTAATAAAACTTCAACTCTTCTGACAAATGCAACCTTTTTGCAAACAAGGGGTGATCATTTCTTGTACCAGAAGTTAAAATCACACGCATTTAATGACGCTAAATCATAGTTATTTATGTGGAGGCTTAATACAGGGGTAGGAACTGGCCTAAAATTTCAAATTTCCACCTAAAATTCTTGAAATTTCAAATTTTGTCCTAAAGTTTTGAATTCATTATTTTATTCCCTACATGCGCTGAAAAATAAAATTCAACCTAGAAATGAAACTTTTCGTTATGATATGCCTATATTTTAGAATAAAATAAACTTGCTAGACCCTAAGAAATTTTCTCTAAAGAAAGAAAAACCTATGCAACTGCAGCTTTTTTGTTCTGGTGAAGGAAGGGGGGGGGGGGCAATTAACCAAAACATATGCTCAGTATAAAGCTGTAGTTCTTATCCTTACTTTGTATCTGTTAAAGTCATTCTTCTTATGCAAAAGATATATAAAAATAAAATAGCAAAGAAAATAAAAACAGCTGTGCAGCTAATGTTGCAGAAAAGCAAAAATGTGTCAATCGTGGGGGAGGGGAGGTATTCCCTCCTTCTCTGAAATTGCAGTTCTGTGATGGAGGGGTCTTGATGAAAGGTATCAGAGCTAATTGAAATAAAATAAATACAATGTGTTGAGTTAGAACCCAAAAATAAACACTTGGTTCAAAAAATATATTTAGAGCGAAACCAAAATGCTTCTCGGAATCCCTAGTTCCATGCTGTTCTATGCTTTTGTTTTGTATTAATTTTTGGACACAATGAAAGTTATTTGGATAATTTCTTGCATCTATCCTTATCAGTAGTGTTCCCATAGGGTATAATACTCCATGTACACTGTATACTCTCAAACATTTTTTAAACAGATAGCTTTTAAACTCAAGCTTCTGAAGTGTTACTGACACTACCAAAATCTCGGAATCCCTAGTTATATGCTTTTGTTTTGTATTAATTTTTGGCAATGAAAGTTATTTGGATATTTCTTGCATCTATCCTTATCAGTAGTGTTCCCATAGGGTATAATACTCCATGTACACTGTATACTCTCAAACATTTTTTAAACAGATAGCTTTTAAACTCAAGCTTCTGAAGTGTTACTGACACTACCATCCATTATTATTCAGCTAGATTATTTTTAACTCATGATTTATTTTAATGATTTGAAGCAAAAATCTTTATTTTGTTGTTTGGACCACAAAGAGACAAATTTTTTGATCCACGATGAGACGTCTCATTGTGGCCCAAACAGCAGTAAGCAAGTGTAGATTACTTATCTGCTTCTTGTTTTAGTTTGCAAAAAATAAATTTAACATTAAAAAAATAGGCTAGACTTAAAGATATTTGTATTTTAACTAATTATTACCAAGTGAACTTTTTATTTTACTACACAGCTTTTTAGAAAACAAAACTAGAAACCTGTTAGGTGTTGCCAAACATGGTACTTATTTCAAAGTACTTTATAGTTATAATAATATTTGTATAAAATAATTATATAAGTTAATTATCAATTAATATTTGGCATTTATTATTTTATTCTTTTCTTGTTTTTAAATCCAAATGATTTTTTTTTTTTTTTTGCTTACTGTTTCGTATGTAAGGAACAAGCAGTTTTAAACACTCAAAATATGCTTTAAGTAAACATAATATTTCTTTGCAACCCTGGGCCTGAGTCAGGGGATAGGCTCTTATTACTCTGGTCGTTAATAAAAAATAAAATATTCTTTTACTTTAATTTTCTTTTCTCTCTACTGAATGAAGTTTCTGTGAATTAACTAGCTAAAGGTACTTTTTTTGCAGACTTTAGGTAAAGATACAATGATTATTCAACTGTCCCATAGTGGACCATAACCGGGCCACAACAAGACACTTTTCAACGCATTTAACTCTTTTTTTTTCTAACATTAAATGAGCTAAATTTGGTGCAATATACTATAATTTGATACCTTTAATATACTCAAGTATGTTTCTGTGCTTTAGAACGCAAAAAATATGTGTTCTTTGTCTCATTGTGGCCCACCCTCCCCTATAGTTTAATGTGCAGGGACCAATTTAAAAAACGTATAATTGATGAAATGTATAAAAGAGAGAAACGTATGAACGGTGCTTCACTGTAGCAATCCTTTCTAATATCATAAATGTGAAAGTGATTTGTTCTTTTGTTACCGTTCTAAGCCTTAACTACCCCATACTTGCCAACTCTACTGTTTTTAACGGGAGACTCTTTTTGCTCCCATCTCCCGATTTTCCGTTTTTTACCTTTTTCTTCCGTTTTTGCAATCAATCATCAAAAAGTTTCACTTTCTTCTCAATAGATGGCGCCCTTTTGTAGTCACCTACCAACATCAGGGGAAAATGATTTTTCCAATTTAATAACTCATTTCGTAAAAATTTATTTTCGGAAGCTTTCCATGTTGCATGTTCAAAAAAACACATGCTTTGCCGAAAATTGCCGCAGATTTCAATCCCTTTGCATCTTGAAAATATTTCCATTATTTTGAAAATTTGAAGTTATTTTAACATATGCTACCCTATACCTACTTATTTTGTATTTTATTTTCATAAAAAAATGATTTCTTTTGGGGGATATTAGTAATTAAATTTTTGTAGCGACTTTTTTGGTAGAGACTATGAAATGTACGAAACTTTGAGCAATTAACTCATTATTTGGTTCTCTTTTGCTGAATTTTTTATTTTCCTTTCTGTACCGATGAGCTTACATATGAGAAAAAGCCCCATTTCACTTTAAGTTTAGTATTTATGTTATTTAAAAACATAATTTAATAATTTTGTTGTGAAATATGTCGCTGGTGAATCATCTATATACCTCTAGTGGAGAATCTCCTGTTTTTCTTCTTCAAAGATTGGCAAGTATGCTACCCAACTGTTCACCCTGAAATTTTGTACACATGTTGTCGGGGTCTGCGAGGTGAACATAGGGTGCCTTTCTTTTAGAAAAAAGATGCCATGATTTTTATTCCAATTTTAATGAAAATCATAGAATTGCAAATATCTCATTAAAAAAAAGTCATACTTGTTTGATTTTTGCTGCGTGTTAAAGAGCCATTAGAAAGCTGCACAGGGGGGAATTTTATACCCGAAGTTCAAGGGATGATTGGGACGCCCCCTAATTCGTCATTTTGAGTTGATTTCATAGTCTGAACCGAGGCTTATCTTGATTTTTAGACTCACATATTGCCAAGCGTTTTAGACAAGGAAGTAGTATTTTCATATTACGAGTATGACGCGAGGCTTATTTTGGTTCTTAAAGATTTAGGTGTTTTCTCTACAGAGCTGAGATTCTCCCGGCAGAAACTGGTTTTTGCCCTGCCCGTGGCAGAAACTGGTTATAACCGGTAAAAACAGGCAGAAACTGGCAAAAACTGAAAAATGTCTTTAATAGTTTGGATAATTATACTAAATGATACTTGTTGATGTAAACTATAAAATGTAACTCCATTTCATCTCATTGTAAAAAATAAAATTTCTTTCTATTACCTTTGATTTAGTTCAGAAATAGCAGATGCTCAAACCACTTAGACTAATATAACAAAAGGACGAGAATCTTGAGGGCGCTTAGGAAAAAGAAGTGGTATACGGATTTAAACAGGCAGTTACTGATTGTCATTTTCTAGCCTATACGCTGCATATAAAGTGGTTGGGATTGAAATTTTCATGTGCTCAAGAAAAAAGCGCCAGAATTTCACTTGTGAATATTAACCAGCATAATTTTGAACGTAACATCACAGTTTTGCAAAAGAAATTGATCCCATTTCACAAAACTTATTTTTCCAGTCAAGCATTTATAACAACCCCAGTTATTACATAGAGAGTCTGTTCAAAAAAGTGGAGGAAAAGTTTCACAAATCTTACTTGTACCTTGATTTTATTCCTGCCAGTTCTGTTGCGAGAATATTCCAAAGTATTTCATTTGTGCATATTAAATTAAAAAACATTTGAATTTTCAATCCACCTTTTCTAAGAGACAACTGCCGAGTACATACAATGTATTATTTAATTTTGAATGTTTTTGTGATTAAATTGTGCTTTGGTTAAAATTAAATTTTTCCATGCAAATTTTCTGCTGTTTATCAGTAATTGCTTTTATATCATTTTGCCAGTTTCTGCCACAAATGTGGCAGAAAGGGGTCTTTGTCATGCCAGTTTTAACCGGTATCTACCAGTGGTTTTAACCGCCTCGGCAGAAACTTGCCGACCCTGTTTTTCCAAGACAAGTAGTCGTTTTGCAAAATATGTTTTGCTGAAAAAAATGCATGAATACTATTTCAGAATCAAAACCATGAATCTGGTGCAAATGGTTTCATTTTGGGTTTTAGGATTTAACATAATTCATTACTCTGAGTGTAACAGCTGCAGTATTATTTGGAATTTAGTCGCAGCCATTTTACATACAAACACCTTTTACTTCTCGGCCCTTGCATATTACTCAGTTAACTGTGAACTCGGCGCCAAGATTTCGATTACAAAGATAATTGGCCAGTTTTTCAATTGTCGCCAAGTTTGTAATGAAAATAATTTTGCAAAATTTACACTATGCCAGACTCTCAACATTCCCGAACTTGTAAAACACGCTGTGCAATTTTTTTTTCTCTCCATTGGTTAGGAATATAGGTGTAAGCTAATCTTTGCAATCTTGCCCCACCTCGGAGCTGGTTACAAGCAATTTTTTGTCAGAATAATTACCTGTTTGACCTCACCATTTCCAATTGCAGTAAAATATGCCACGCAAGACATATGTGACAAGATAAGTAATCCTCCCAGTTTTTAGATTTCAGTTTTGAAAATTGTTCAATACGAAGCTTGTAAAACAATTCAATGTGAGGAAAAATGAAAAGTGTGTTCTTACAGATGACCAACTTATATCCCAGTTACAATAGAATGAAAATTCAAAAACCACTTTTAAAGCTAAAAAATAACAGTTTAAAAAACTAAAAAAACATGCTTTAGTAGCAAAATGAACTAAAAAGTTAACAATGATCTTTGGATGACAAGTATATAAAGTAATTGACCAAGCACTTAATTTTACTGTAGTAAAAAAGAGCGCGGGGGGCTGCCTATTTACATTTTTGCATGGATAACAAGTGGAAGAAATTTGAGACAACTCATAAAAAGTCCCCCCACGCTTTTTTTCTATTACAGTAAAATTAAGTGTTTGGTCAATTACTTTATATACTTGTTATCCAAAGATTATTTTAAACTTTTTAGTTCATTTTGCTACTAAAGCGTGTTTTTTTAGTTTTTTTTAAACTATTATTTTTATATTTCTGAAAAATATAAAGTCCTTATTACTGTTTTTTTTTTCTTTCTTTTTTTTTTAAAAATTTCTAATAAGATTTAGATACTAAATATTGCTAACACTTGTAACTCTTAAATGATATCTTTGTGCATGTGTTCGATTTTCGTAATGGAATGCATTTTAGTATTCTATTGCATTATTTCCATCAGCCATTTTGAATACTTTCTGGTAAATTCATGTGCAAACATTGTTACACTCCGCTGCTCTGATTTGTACATTGTAAGTAATTCTAATAAGCCACTGGCTATTTGTCCGACGGGAAAGTTGGACCCACAAACATACAAGTTAAGCTAAAAAAAGCGCTTTAAAAATGGAACTTTATGGATATGACTTCCTTACAACAGATTTAAATTTCAAGTGCTTTGACTTTTAACCCTAACTATCTCAAAACATTTGGAAAATTTTCAAAAGCAAATTGTTGCTCTAACACTATCTGTCCACTGCATTGAAAATTAGGCACCACAGATGCAAGGCACTGAAAAAAAAAAAAAAAAAATGTGTTAAAAAAATTAAATAGATAATATTGCATCAAAAGTAATATTAAAACATGTGCAGGTACTGTATAAACATTCAGATTTTAAAAATTTGATAATAATTTTTTTATAAGCTGTGTCTGCAAGATCACAGTTCAATGACACTATAAATTTTCAAAGAGCCTTTGACCATGTCTATAATTAATATCAACGCTTAAGTCATTCTTTACACTAAAAGTATATAGCAACAAACTTTCTTTCGCAAACAATAAATTAAGGATTTAATTTTTTCACTCAAGATGTACACTGCAATTGATTCGAGAAAAATGGCATAATTGAACAATTCAAATTCCTTGTGTAACTGTAAAGCAAGTTGAGATATTTTCTTTAAACGCTGGAATGTCTCGAGAGATCGAAATGTTGTCAATTTTTTTCAGTTAGTACACAGCCTTGGGTGGTTTTATAGTGAAAGGAGAGCGTTCAAGACAAAGTTTACCTTTTCACTTCATAGACATTGCAGTATAGCATATTTTCTTGCTGCAAAGTTGTTTTCAAAGTCTTTGAATTTCTTGTCAGAGTTATAATTTTTTAAAGTAAAAGTATAGGCTGAATTTCCAACGAGTTTTGAAGCAAAAATTAAGATGTTTGTGTGACAATTTTTCAAGATATATGAAAACAAAAAAGAAAGGTCGTGTGATTGGCCGGCTCTTTCGAAAAGCAAATAGTTTGTGCCTGTGAGGTCCGAGAGATCTTGCCGACTCATGAACTGGAAGCGACCGGAAGATGAAATGCAATGTGTTCCATTTAATTTAGTTTTCAGGATGCCCAAGTTACCATTAATAGCTAAATGGTGTTTTCTAGCTTGGAATCAATTATGCAAATTATGAAGTATTGGTGACAAGTTTTTTGAGCTAATCACACAAATGGTTTTACACCTGTGATTTTTTTCAGGAAAATAACTTATTATATTAATTTCAAGATGCTAAGAAAGTATGTAAGGCAGATTCCATGTCGTCTGATAATTTTGTTTTCTCTTGACAGAAATTGAAGATATGAAAAGATTCAAAATTGATGGCAAAAAGAACATTAATTCTGTTTTTCAAAAAGTATTTAACAAAGGTAAGTTCTTTTTTCATTAAAAAAAAAAAAAAAAAAAAAAAAAAACACTGTTCCTAAATAGAACAGTATGCATGAAACATCACAAATAAGTCAGTTAGTGCTCAATTTTATGAAACTTTAATGTGCAAACACCATCAATTTTAGAAGTGGTGTTGGGGCAAACCCCTAACCTAGCAGCATTGTGAGGACCATTCAGATCCTAATCACGGCATTACTAAGCTGTGGGGTTAGGTTTGCCGCCGCTCATATTAACAACGTTGAACTTTCTGATATTAGAGCAGTAACACTAAATAACACTCCTATGTAACTAGATTAAAGTCAACTGCATAAAAGAGTTGAATGTTCACATTGAATAAATGTTCAATATAAAACATTACTTTGATGCGTTTTATTTTGTCTTTGATGTTTTGTCACAAAATACAATTTCTCTATGAACATAGCTTTGGACCCTTTCAGACGGTTTTGGACGTAGTGTCCAAAACCTTGCCGACCCTGCATTCTAAGTTTGAAAAAAGGAGGTAGTAAGTTCTGGAAACTTTTAAAAACCTTCTGAAACTTTGAAGAATTTTCTCCAAGAAACGAACAAAATCCACTACCATCTAAGCGATGCAACAATTGGTGATTTTTTAAAAAATGTCACCGGAAAAAGATCCTTAAGCCTTGTTTAAGGGTTCAAGTGGTATTTTTTTTTAAATAATGAGGAGAGTTTGCTAAAAGGACAATCTTTTTCTCTGCTGTTGTATCTTCTAATTCCACTTTGACTCGTTTTGCGTCAAAAAAGAGTAAAATTTTTTTAAATCTTAAAGTGATACTAATACATCTTTCTCAGTGGTGTGCCGAATCAAAATATTTGAATTATGAATACAAATTTACTGATTGTGTACCTTGGCATAAAATCCTGAAATTAATTGTTGGGAATTCCAAATAATGTTATCAATTCTTTACGTTTATTTTGATACATTTGGCTTTATTTAAATCCCTATTTTCTTTTATCCTGCAAAGTCACAAATGCTAATTTCAATGATTGTAACGTATTTCCCGGTCTAGACACGTGCGTGCCTTACGTCGCGAAATGACAAAGTTCCTCTTTCATTTGATTGGCCGCCTTTCCAACATCGGGAAATATGCATCTCAAACGCATGTCTTGAAATCCATGCAAATGGCTCCGGCTGGATTCCTCCTCCATGTTTTTAGTTTCTCGGCCGCCATGCTCTCGATGAAGCAGTTTAAAATTGTAAACTGTATCAGCAAACCTAACGTTTAAATGAACGACTCTCCATTAGTCATATTGCAAATTTATCATTAATGGTGTTGAATGTGTACTAAATTATCGATGCTTCGAGAGAACATATTCTCCTATTTCATATGTAAACAGTTCGCCAAGGATTTCTCTGTATTACATCACCATGGAGGAAATAAAAAGAAATAGTTTCAGTCACAGGTATTGTTTTCTGCAAAGGACCAATTATTTTCTCCAACTCAAAAGGGAACTAATTAAATGAGTTTCGGCGCGATAACTTCCTTCGAACTAATCTCGACGCACGATACTAATGATGATTGTATTGGAGCTATACCTGTCTAATATTTGACCTTGGCACTTGATTCTTTTGAATTTTACGAATTGTTGCTCGAGTGTAATCCAGCGTAAACTGAATGAATGCAGAGGGAAAACTTTTCCGTTTCGTTGTTACAGAAATATGCAATCTGCTGTCTACTAGTTCATAGCAGTACTCAACCATAATTTATATGCATAATTTTCTGCAACACTTTCATAATATAGAAGGTTGGCCGAAAGATGACAAATGTGTGTTTACGGCGTGAAGTTTCATTTACCTTCAATGTACCTGTAAATAATTTTTAAAACAAAGCAAAGCGAGGCAGGAGCATTTGTGAGTATTTTAAGTAATATGTCATTAAGTATAAAGACAAATGTTTTAATAAAAGATGTAGCACTAGGACGTAGTACTAAAGAACTCAAAAAAAAAAAGGCCCATTCATGCTTTCTTTGGCGTACCATGATTTTAATTCCTATTAAGGTTTCATATTCTGAACGACAAGTTAAGAAGTACTGTATACCCCTGTATATTATCCACGGCGGCGTATAATCCGCAGATCTTAAAATTGGCCTAGAAAAAACTTCGTATAATCCAAGGATAATACGGTGCAAAAAAAATGAAGTTTTGATGTAACATACAGTTTAAGCAACTAAATTAAAAGCGTGAAGAAGTAATAACTTTTGAACTATATTCAACATTGAAAACAAAATAATCTAAAAGAAATGAAAGAGATCTTCTGGAAATTGTCATAATTGTACGCTAATTTCTCGAAGACAGAGACGAGGAAAGAGCCAACGGCCTAATCTTGTGCGTATGAAGTCTTCTTCCTTTACTGATCTCTTACCTAGTCTGAATTGTGTCAGAAGACATTCAAGATATGTAATACTATCAAGATACGGGAGCAATTTACGATCTCTAAGAAGAGCATTTAAGCTGTGCAAAAAATAAACAACATACAGGCAGGGTAACTATCAGACTTAGATAAAATGAAAAGCTTTCTGCAAACATAAATCCTAACTGGAAAATTTTCTTCAGATAATTATTTTGTCTAACTCACCCTTGAATAAAGAATTAAATTTATGTTCAAAGATGAAAGAGGCAAAAAAAAATTGCTTTAAATCTTTTTTTTTTACAATAACATATAGTTTTTGCTTATTTTTCACCAACTGAAGAAAACTGCCAAAACCATTATATTTTTCACACATGTGCTTTTAAAGTCTTTTGGAGAAAAGCTTCAACAGAAATAATCTGGTATTTTTAAAAAAAATTCCTTTAAATATATATATTTAATTAACATTAGCAGTTTGAAAAAAATATCTGCAGAACCAAAAAATTTCTGCAAATGGCATTGGGGCGTTTATCTATATTATGCACTAGTGCCACCCACAGGGCTTTGCCCGTAATAGAAAATTAAAAGGTCTTTTGGTTCGCCTGTATATTTACAAATAATGTATGGTGAGTTTTCTCGCCAATTGGCTCGTGCCCATGTTACGGTTCCACGTTACGATAATTTCGTAATTTACTAGCCCATCTTATGATCATTTTTCTCGGGAAAATGTTCTTAAAATTGGAATAGAAAAAGAACCGCGTCGAATTTTCAAAAAATCGCTTTGAGGTGCACACCCCCATGCTACAAAGTAACTCTGGCATATTTCATGAGAATCGCCCGAACGCCATCCGCGTCACAGAGATCCGACAGACAGACGGAGATCCGGACGGATCTCCGTCCCTCTGTCGGATTGGTCTTAATACGGCAAATTATCTTTTTTCAGATTCCTTTCCCACCATAGCTTAGTGTTTGAATCTAACTTTTGACTTAAAATAAAAGTTAGAATTACAGACGAAAAACCATCTACCTTTTGATCTAACATTTCTAAAGACCTCACACACTCAGTGCTTATATCTATTAAATTTAAGATTGCTGCGGCAGATTCATTTTGAATTGCAGGAATTCTAAAAAAGCGCTTTAGATGAGCATAAACTTGTTCCCGGGAATTTGAATAACGTTCCTCTAGCAGAGACCAAACTACTGCATAATTACTATCTACAATTGAAATCGATTGAACAATCCGAAATGCATCGCCTTTTAACGATTATTTTAAATACTGTAATTTCATTGCATCAGATAAATTTTTGTTCTGATGAATGCTTGCTAGAAATATGTCTTTAAAGGAAAGCCACTCGTGCAAATTTCCTGAAAACAGCGGTAAGTTCATTTTAGGCAACTTAACATTTGTCTCGGCATTAGAGTTCGATTCAACACTCGAATTTACCTTCAAGTCACTTTTCGCTTTTGAATGCTTTCGATGTGGTTCGTATGCCAATTCATCTAAAACATCGTTAATTTCTTCTTGCTCTTTTTCAAAAGACTCAGTAGCATCTTCATTACATGCATCTTCATTACATGCTGTTGTTTCAGTTTTTATTATTAGTAAAGAAGACTGGTTACCATCTGTCATTGCGAATCCTGCCTCAAAAGTCGAGGTTCAATGCTTCGGTGTCGAGAAAAAAACCCACACACGATCCGTGGCAGCCTGTGATCCGCACCTCATTCATTTTACTTTTTTAACAGCTAACCCACGGACTATATGCGGGATAATGCGGCGCCATGACAGCAACTAGATCACGTTCGGTCACACAGTTTCTGGCCTGCGTATTCAAAACAGTGCCTAAAATTGTTGAACGTTTGCTCCCCAAAACTCTTTGAATGTTTTCCTGAGCAACATCTTTCTTTCCCTCTCACCAACAGATGCTGATTGGACTCAAGCAAGAATTTCGCAGGCCAACCTCCTGCAAGTGCCGGGGACCAGCCGGCAATCGTCTACACCACCGTCCTCGCCAACTTCAAGGAGGCAATCTCAGGTATTCGGCGTTGCTGCCGACGACGACCTTGACTCTTCGGATGACGCAGATGCCACCACCGATCCCCCCAGCCCCCCTGTGTCCCCCAGTTCACCTGTACAGGTAACTATAATTCCACCTTCAGCCTCTCCCCCACCACAGGTTAATGACACGGATGCAGATGATGATGTTCCCCCACCCAACTCTCCCGTCGCCGGACCATCCACCACTGGACCAACAACGACCATCGCCTCTGGACCTTCAACAACCACCACCACCACCCACTGGACCTGCAACAACAACCACCACCACCTCCGGACCATCGGCCACACCTCCTCCTGCCCCAGCAGCCCTGCAGGCAGCCCCTGGTGGTGCTCAACTGCCGCAGCCTCGACCGGCCAGGCGGCGCCAGTGGGCGCTCGTTGCTGACCCTGGTCTCATCGTCGTTGGCAAGCGGCAGAGGCGAGCGCCGGAGCGCTACCAGGCCCCAGCAGACTCCCTGCGTAAGCGGGCCAGGAGGAACTAAGCCAGGGAGCCTTCAGAGACCTTCACCGCAGAGCTTCAGCACATATATTAAGGTAATTTTTTCTTTCTGTTCATCAACAATTTTTGAGTTAAAAAATGTTTGTTATTGATACCAAGGAAGTTGAGGAGGTGAAGTTTTTAATATGTAGGGAAAATGTACATTCGGGACACATATGCGTAGGAACACGGGATGTAATGTCGCAGTATATTATCGACAAATCGGGCAATCTCTTACGTTATCACTTACCTTATAATTAATTACTTAATCAGTTGAACAACCGAGTTTATGTAACTGAAATATTACACTTCCTTTAGTTTCACTTTTAATTTACAATGCAAATTAGTATTGATCTGCTAATCCAGTTAACATATTTTTTTTTTTTCAACAATAATAAATTTGTTTTAGTTTTGTTTTACTTTTGATTTACAATGCAAATTAGTATTTATCTCCTAATCCAGTCAACATATTTTTTTTTTTTCAGCAATAGTAAATTAGTTTTGTTTTACTTTAGTTTTACTTTTAATTTACAATGCAAATCAATAGATTTTAATTTTTCCAAAATATTGAATTTGTTTGATTTTCTAATTGGTTATCATACACAGGGCGTGGGAACACAGGGAGAGTCAATGTTTTCTTTGCACAGCACAAAAGTACACCACGCAAACATGTTCCACGACGACATTACATCCAATTATTTTATTTTCACATTGAACATCTCAGAAGATTTCTTGGTACTAACTTGAGTAGCAGCCATCGGCTGATGGCAGACCGACTGGGCAATCCGAGAGTTCAGGTTCGGCAACTGGAGAAGATTTTTGAACGAGAGGCTGTCATTGGTTGAATCTCGTAGAACAGGGGGCTGGGAAACGTTCTGGAACAGCAACCTCGTTCCTTGGAGTTAAGACGGGGATGACGAAGCGAGACACTGGGGATGCCGAGTGGAACAATCGTACTGTCTAATGGAAGGCATTTGTTCCTTCGGTGCCCAATGGATGCCTATGGTGTGGGGTAAAGACGCCACATTTTGTCTCTAACTCTTCAACTCTAAGGTAATGATAAATGAGAGAGTTTACTCTAAAGGAATTTCAAAAGTTGAACTTAATAGTTATAAAATGATACAACAACATTGAAGCTTACCAATGTGTCTGGTTTTTTAGTGTTCCGGCCGTAAGTCGTCAAAATTCTCAAAGAAGCTAAAATCGCAAATTTTTGTTTGCTTTTCCTCTGTTGCCAAAAAACAATTGATGTAGTTTCAAAATAAATAAAAAAACGATAAAACGTCAACTTGAAGAAATAATTTTCATTATAAAAAAAAGGAAATAAATAAATAAAATCATCTGCGCATATACAGGGTGTCCCGTTTTAACCTGCTTAACCTCTATTTTCGCAACCATTAGTCCGAGATGCATACTTGCAGTTGCAAAAATGTTCAAAATCAGGTGCAGAGTTCAGATACTAAAAGTTTGAAGAGTTAAAAAATACAAAATTTAACGTTTTGTACAGGCCCTGGAGCCCCTAACTTGAATTTAGAGAAATAGTCTCAATTGAAAAATATTACTAGCAGAAAAATCTTGATATTTGTGCTGCCCAAACTCAAGGAGACATTCGAGTTCAAAGTTTTTAGGGACCGTACAGAAGATGAGATTGGAACTTATCGCCTTTCCGAAAGAATGAAGTTGTTGGAGTGAGAAAACTAATTATTTATATGTTTCATTGCTATTCAAAATTTTTTGCAAATGTTGTGCCGTGATATGCAAAAGCACACAACAAAACCTCCAACAGTTTGACTCCATACTTTATGCACACATATAAATTTAAACCCTGGTTAACTGCCATATTTTCCCCCAAGAGGTGATATTGACGGCAAGTGCAAAGTAGTGTAAGCCAAAAAACGCTGCATTTTATATAATGTCAAACTGTTTGTGTTGGACTTATTTTTCAATGGAGATTGTTTTCCTAAATATGTTAGGGGTTGTGTCTAGGGCCCCCTAAAGTTAAATTTTTTATTTTTCGATTAACTTTTTTTTTGTTTCAAACTTTCAATATCTTAACTCTGCATCTGATTTTGAACATTTTTGCAATCGTAAGTATGCTTCGAGGAATAATAGTTGTGAAAATAAGAGGTCTTCCAGGTTAAATCGGGACACCCTGTATAAAAACATAAAGGACCCCGAATTTCTCTGCCAACACTGAATACATAGTTAAAACTTTAGCATGAGAATAAAAACAAATATCAAAAATAGTTAATTCAGTGTATAAACCATGGTTGCGGAGTCACAGTCACAGTCAATCTCATTTTGGGACAAAAGAGTTAGATTCGGGAGGACGAAAGTTTTTAATTCAAAGACTCGGTGTTCGAATCTGTCATTTTCCCTTTAAGTCCACAACTCCGCCAATGTTTGAGGAGTCGCAGTCAGACATATTTGGGGTAAAGGAATCGGTATTGGAGTCGAATTTCCAAGAGTCAGAGTCAATCATTCTTCCTCCGTGTGTAAAATTTTGCCAAAGCTACAATGTCGGTGTCGAAGTCGGGGAGTCCTAGTCCAACTAATTTTCAGGCACAGGAGTCTGAGCCAGAGTCAGGGGCCCCAAAACTCTGGGAGTCAGAGTCGAGAGTTGTTCATCCAGAGCTCTTTCCAACAAAATTTGTTTGAAGTAAATCCACCAGTAAGTTCGGAATCTATATTGTCTTCCAGTTTTTCTGTTGGTGCTGATGTTGAAGGATTTGAACTGTTCAAAATTGAATGAAAAAGTGTTCAAATCAAGAAGTGAAATATGGGAATGAGGTGTCCTTGTTGAGCTCTTTGGAACTAAAGAAAAATGTTCGAATCAGACAATTTGAAGTATGAATGAAGTATGAAGTGAAAAGGGGGGCACTTGAAACCAGCGCAAGCACCGAGACCACAGGTCTATTGTACTATCCCCGCTTAGGCTACTAAAGGAGCCCAGTAACAGAAATAAATCTCGGCAGTTGCCTAACCGAAATTTTAGGCAGTTCCCTGGGATCTACATAGTGATATCCCAAGTGCTCAAATCTTGTGCACAGTAGAAGTCACATTCACATAGCACATGAATTGAGCTTTCATCAGCCATATGACATCCTCTACACGAAGGGATGTCGGTAACACTCATCAGATTAAGTTACCTATTAAGAGAGCAGTGTCCAGTTAGTAGCCCAACAGACTTCTTGATCTCATTTCTACTCAAGTTAAGTAGTTCCTTGGACCTGAGCCAGGGTGGCTGCTGGTTCCGAGTCTTGGCCTGTCTTTGAGACTCAGACTGAAGCCACAGGCCATACGATTCATCCATAAGAAGGTTCTTTGAAGTAGTCCTTACTGCATGGTAGGGCAGGCAGAGAACAGGCTTGGGTCCCATAAACGGTACATTGGAGCCCTGCTTAGCTAACTGATCTGCCAATTCGTCACCTACAATGTCACAGTGACCGGGAACCCAGTAAAGGGAAACCTTATTACTGCCAGCTAGTCTTACCAGTGCATTATGGCACTCCCAAACGGTTTTGGTAGTAAAACAGTTACGATTGAGAGCTTTCAACACAGCTTGGCTATCAGAGAATATTCTGATAACCTTCCCGCTTATGCCTCGTTCTAGGAAGTTGTTTACACAAGCCAATATGGCTAAAGTTTCTGCCTGGTAGACAGTAGCAAGCTTCCCTAAAGAGAAGTACAGATACTAGTTATTGCTGCTGCAATATGCACCAGAACCAGTTCCAGACGCAGTATTGGAACCATCTATCTGTAAACCAGATTTCGTGTGCATTGCTAATGATATCCTGTACATCCTTCCATTGCTCTCTGGAAGGAAACACAATGTTATAATTGGCATTAAAGCTGAATTGTTTTAACATCCTGTCAGAAGGCATCATAAAATAAGGATGCACACAGTTTATCGTACAGAGACAAGTAACCAGGAGACTTCCAGAGACCCATGAGCTTGAGGCGGTATGCACACAGAATCGCCTCCATTTCCACTTGCTTATGCAACGGAAGAAGGCTAAGAAGGAGCTCAAAGCTATGGGAAGGAGTAGTTCTCATGGCACTAGTGATATTAATAGTAGCCATCCTTTGTACTTTGGGGAGGCAACCCTCAGCCGTTACGGTACAGGTTTTACCCCACCAGGCAATTGCCCCATACGTAACCATATTTATAATTACTCTAGTTTAAACCCAATGAGCAATTTTTGGAGAAACCCCCAATTATTACTAATTGCACGTCTACAAGACCAAAAGATTCTCTATTGGCCTTATCGCTAATTTGCTTAAGGTGAGAATTCCATGTCAAAGTTTTGTCAAAGATCATACCCAGGCATTTGACCTCACTAGAGTAGGCAAGAGGCGAACCAAAGAACTTAATTATCTTCAAGTCTTTGAGACGTTTACAAGTGAAGGGAACCTAATAAGTCTTATTCGGATTGACCGTAAGACCTGCCTCCAAACACCACTTTTCAATTTCTTTAAGGGCAGACCCCATGAGATTTGTAACAGTATCATGGAACCTAAGTCTCAGTAGGGACCTTATCAAAAGCTTCCTCAATGTCAAGGAAAGCAGCGAGAGCTACTTCTTGTCCATTTACTGCATTATCCAGAGCTGTTGTCAGCTCATAAAGTGCAGTCTCAGTGGACCTTCCAGGCTGATAAACATGCTGGCACTTAGAAAGAGGGTTGGTTTTCAAAACACAATCCCTAATGTGCCTATCAATCAGTTTCTCCAGAGTTTTTAGGAGAAAGAAGGTAAGACTGATGGATCTAAAGGCTTTCGCCGTATTGTAGTTTGGCTTACCTGGCTCGGGTATAAAAATTACTGTGCAAATTCTCCAAGCATAAGGCACATAGCCAAAAACAAGACAGGACCTGTAGATCCTACAAAGATGTGGTGTGATAATATCCACACCATCAGACAACTTATTCTAAAGTTATTAGGAGGGGACAGATAGACCAACAGACATTTTCCCCATCTGAATGACATTTGTACAGTTGATTTTGTGCAACAAAGGTCAATTTGAAATTAGTAATAATAACAAAATGAGGAGGATTGATCACCTTTTTCAATGAGTCACGTTAAATAAAAGGAAAGAAAGAAAAATGGAAAAGAACTTCTGTTTGGAAGAGGGCGCCATGAGATTGGCTCACAGTTTTTCTGGGGAGAATCTCTGACTGACCCACCGGGGGGCTCTTAATAGCTGCAATGAGAAGAGACTGAGATTTTCCGAGCACGTGGCGTCGCAATTGTTTACCTGTGCGACTAGGTTTGAAAGGTAAATAAACACATTTTTGGATCTGGGCAGACGGTTTGATTGGTAATACGATACGATCACAAATTGATAATTAGGTTTCCGATAAGTTTATAAATTCCTTTAATCAAAAGAGAATAAAACTTCCCAATTTTTAATTTTTTGATATTTATCTAATTATTCTATTTATATCTGGCTTTTGTTTTTCGCTATATTTTTAAGATGCATTAAGCCTTCTTTCATGCTTTTTCCTCTTTCTCTGACTTTTACTGGGAAAGTAGGCTAAAAAACCGTAAAATTGATAAATATCCCAAATTCAATTTCACGATGTAAGAAACAAAGGATCAAGAATGCACAAAATCTTGGTGGATCTGTTGGTGTGGCAGCTTCACTGCTTCATCGTGTCAGTTCTATTCTTAAACAACATGAGCAACGCAGAGGGAGGGAGGGAGAGAGTGATTGAGGCGTCTTCATCTCTTCTCCGGGAGAAGGAAATTGATGTTTGGATGATTCTCTAAAAAGGACTTTTTCAAAAACATCTTTAAATGTTAGCAGTGATTTTTTTGTTTAAAAAAAATATTTTTAAAGGAAATCAAGTAAGCTCAACTTGCAATACACACGGGAGTCTTTACATGACTCGTTTGTCTTTTTCATGGACAGGAAACCCCATGTTATGGACACTAATGTCATGTCATACTGCAAATTGCTCAATAATTGTTCATGGCGTTCCTTTCTTTAGAATTTGAAAACATAAAATTTATGTGCAAAAATCCCCTAAGTAAATTATTTCATTAAATTTTTTTATTAAATTAATACTATTCGAATAGAATTGATGCATTTGACTGCTTTTCAACTTTAGTATCCATTCCACTTTAGTGCAGCAGATACTTCTGTCTGCACAACAATCTAAAATGGCTTCCTATTTTCTAAAATAAATGTAATAAATAATGAAATATTGATTGATACCCAGTGGTTGAAACATATTTTAAGAGTTTGTTGTAAACATATACTCTTTTGTTAAGCGTTATAATTTTCTTGCTAAAAAAAGCTTAAATTTTATGAGTTCTGGTAAATGCAATACTGATGTCATGGGTGCAAGACCTTCCGTCTAGGACGGAAAGAAATTTGAAGAATTTTCTTCAGTTTTTGCTAAAAGAAGAACTATTGGATGTTAATATGCCATAATTATTGGTGGTGAAAATATGCTTTATTATATACTGTTTTATAACCACAAATGTCGACATTCTCTTTATTTTATGGGCTTGTTTTGTTTGCCACTTGCTATTGGAGGCATGGCTTTTAGACTCTCGCTTTTTCTTCTGAACTTTACTTGCATAAACGAAAATCTCTTAAATGTTCAAGTTGAATCTGAATCACTGGTTGAGAGTGATTGCTGATAGGATGGACTGTTTACGCTGACGTTATGCCTATGCCTCCACATACTGGGAAAAAATGGGAGCTTTCAGGGATTTAGAAGATTCAGTAAAAATCTGAATTCTGGAAAGGATTGGGAAAACCCCAAGCTGGTTTGAAACACTGATGGGCAACTGTTCCTGCATTTTTGACATGCCACTGTTAAATATCTACCAAAACTCGATGAAAATGTCTTTCAATCGTATCATCACTAGATTGGAAATGGGGGGGGGGGGGAGCATAAAGGAAACGAGAAAAGTAACAGCAGTACGGGCTCGCGAAATCCCAAAATCTATTCTAATCTGAAAGATGTTTGTAACTAAAGTCTTAAAATGTTTATGCTGTCTTTGGTAATGTCAGCGGTTGGGCTCTCGTTTGGAGAAATTTCGGAACTGGAATCTTAAAAGCACATTTTTAGACCATCTTTAATAAACGTTTGGGGGTTCCCTCTCAACTCCCCTCCCCCCGAAAAATGTTCAACGCTGCAGTACTCTGAACTCGTTTTTTAAGCAATCTTTGGGGTATCTAAGAAGAGGAAATTCAAGGGCTTTCTCTCTGTAAATTTAAAATAATAAATTCTTAAAATTTTAAGACTTTCTTTGGTGATAAAAAGATGAAAGGGGTGGTTTCAGTTCCTTTAAAAATTTATGAAACTGGTGTCGCAAAATCGCAAATTTAAGCCAAAATTAGTGAACTGAGGGAAAGTAGTTCAGAGGGAAGGGGGAAGGGTGCTCTCCCCCAGAGAATTTCTTCATACATGAAATACTATTTTGACTATCTTTGGGTGAATTAAGACAAGGGCGCGCATATAGGGGGGAAAGTGGAGGCTCAAGTCCCCCCCCCCCTTTAAAATTAGAGCTTCCTTGCTTTTAGTACATTTTTCTTTGCAAGAATTAAAAAACATTTCATCTCCAGCCTATATGGATAAGTTATTAATAATATCAAATTTTAATACCTCTAATCTGTACTGAAATCGGTTTCTACAGGGAAAATATCCTGCTAAACCATGGGAGAAATATGAGGCCCCCCTAGAAAGTTTGAATATGGGCGCCTATAAGTTAAGAATTAGGACATTTAGGAGGTCGTTCTCTGGAAACAGTTTCAAAATTGAAGTCTTAAAACTGTTGGTTGTCTGGCAATGTGAGGGGTTTCTGGGGGAGAGCCGACCTAACCCCTCTCTCTGTTATTGGTGGTTGTCTACATTTCCGTTTTAGGAACTACAATTTGAAAAAAATCCCGAAGACTAACAGAGATGCATTAAAAAAAAAAAAAAAAAAGCTTACATACTGCACTTAAAACTAGGCTCATATTGACACAAAAGTCAAAAGCTTAAAATTCCAATGAAGCACAAATTCCAAAACTGACATAGTAAAAATCAACAACATTTATGTGTGTAGAATTTTCAATAAGCACGCATGTGTGGATTGGGGGAGAGGGGTGCTAAAAATAACTTCCGTCTTGAACACATCACCAAACTTGCACCCATGACTGAAGTAAATTTTGGTGTTCCGTAAATATTCTTTTCTTCTAAACAATGGCAGGGAATTTTTTCTTTTCCAAAAATAACTAAAATGGTATTTTTTCAATTAAGTGTAATTGACTAAGTTTTCTGATACTCCTTTTTAACCAGCAGTATAATATTAAATACCCTAAAATACAAATACTGTATGAAAGTTTTACATATTCAGAAAGTTACTTTTCAGAAGATTTGACTCACCTTCTGCTTTCGAAACGAGGTGTTTGTGTATAATTTCGTACATAATTGAAGTGAAAATGCTCAATGAGGTTGAGCAAATTGAAAAGCAGTAGACTTAAGCATGAATGCAGCAACGTGGAATGTCTCTCTGCAAAATTAAATGTCATTCAAGAAGAGTTTTTAAAACATGAGCTCTTCTGCATATATTTCAGTGTTTCCAAATCAGGTTTCTGTGTAGGGTACAAATTTTAAAGTTTATTGAATGAATAGCATGCAGATCAGTTGGAAGGTAAATCGTTGCCTACCCCCGTCAGTCCCTTCAGCATGAAGTTGAAATTTCTGCTCCCGTGCTCTGGGGACACCTCACTCCTATGGAGAAAAGCAGCTGGTGGACCAAAGCATGGTCGAAGCTGAATGCAAGGGTGGTTATACAAACTGAAACTAGTTTCAGATTTGCGGTGCTAAATGAAGTAATCTACATAGATTTTACTGTCAAAATTATGTTAAGGTAGTTAACCTTAATCACATTAGAAATGCAAAAAGAGAAAAAGCAAACAGCTTTACTATACATCAAAATCACGCATTGCTGTCCCCGTCGAAAGAACCTACTAATACTCAAACGAATGATCAAATTCATGTGTTGTGAGCATATAACTCACAAAACTCTTGGGGTATGGATAGTGCTAGCACGCTTTCATGGAATTCCATTGAGATGTACGCCTGAGTGGGGTGGCAATCACTTACCCCAGCCTCTTGGCGACTTTCCAACTACTCTGAAAAAACAGGTACCGTCGAAAGAAAAGGGGGAAATTCTTAATACAGACGCTTTGCAAGCCCTTGTTTTGGAGCTCTTAGTTCTGGGATATGTGTCGTCCTAGCCACCGAGAAAGCATCAAAGAGCCCCTTCCTAGTTTCTCATCCCACAAGCTATCAAGGGGGCCATTGACATGAGACACATGCACTGAAAAAATAGAACCCAGGTGCCTCCATCTGGTGCGGAAACTGGGCGTCGAAATTTTCTCGTGGCATCCCACCGATAATGTGAAAGAGTGATTGCTATGCCGGAGGACCGCACTTGTCCTGCAAAAGGCACTTGCCTCTACCGCAGCCCCATTGGGGTGGGGGGGGGGGGGGGGGGGGGACATGCACTGAAAAGTTCTTACCAACTGATGCAGAAGAAAATGTCTTGATTCAAACCAGACATCAGTGTTATAAATTAGTCAGCACAATCACTCAGGGAATGTAGTGTGATGTAGTTGTCGTCCTTAAGTAGTTCAAGTGTGCGACATTATTGTAACCGTCTTTATGGAGCTTTATTATACGGCACCGCACTGTATATGGTTAAATAGTGAAAATGAGGAAAAGTGTATCGATATGGAAAATAAACATCGGGGAATGCTTAAATAAGCCTTTGATAGTTGAAGGCTTTTAATCATGATTATGTTGAATTGAATGACTAAACAAATATTTAACGTCAAGCACACTTATCTTAAGCACTTTGTTCATTCGCTTGACTCTCATCTTTTTCTTCAGGCAGCACTAGTTAAAGTAGGATCATTGTTTGTCGAAAAACATTTTGACTCCTGGAGCATTTTCTTTACTGGGTGTTACTAGTAAACGATCAGGATACGGTTATCTCACTTGGTTAACGCTTCTTGCTGTAGAATGATCGCTTTACACCCCAGAGACTCCCGTTAACTCACTTTAAGTACTTCCCAGGGCTTGAAATTAGTGTAATACAATTTCCATTTTCACTCCTCACATAGAAAAGTTTTCAGTGAGAAGGCATGTGCCTCACCGGACTTTGTTTTGTCTTTTATTCAAGTTTGATTTTTTTCTCCATTTCTTCGAACTTTGGTGTATTTCTTCGAAGTATCGGATACTTCTATTTTCAATTGATGATATCATAGTGAGTTTTTTTTATTAAGTTATTGTGCGTGAATTTTCAAGCCTTGTTATCTCTCAAAAAATGATTCCTTTTTTGAGATAATAATGTTTGTAAAATCCAAACCTGTAACTATTCATACTTTGAACAATTTTTTAAAATGTTTACGGTATGATACGAAATTTCCTCTTGTTTGCCCTTTACCTTTCCAAAGTAAAATGCAGCAAAACACAAAAATGTGTTTTGTTTCAATTTCTGCGAGCTGCAAACAACATGACATTTTGAGACATGTAAAAATAAGATCTGTTTACAATACAAATTTACTTTTGAAGGTTGGAAAAAGTAATTAATTCAAATTAGTGAAATTTATAAAGTTTAAAAATATAAAACTTACACAGTTTTTTAATTTATTTTATCTTGATAATTGTTCAGTTATCTTAAATGTTTTAATTTTTAACATGTTAAAGTACATTTTAAATTTTATAATATCAAGCATTAGAGCAGGAGCTTTCTGTATTAGCCACTTTATCGATCTTTGTCACTGAGTAACCTGGATGTAGAAGGTTCAGACTTGGTCTGAGCGGGAGTCCTGGTCAGCTGACAAATGATATCAATTTCTTTGGTTCGAGAGGGTTTTTTCTACTTACAAATGTATCATATTGCCATTATTGTTTTAAAAATGTGAAGTTATGTTCCAGAGGTGATCAACTTTCTGAAAGACACAAACTGTGTTTTGTGTGGGACAGAAAGCCATCTCCCTATTTATTTGCAACAGCTTTCCCAATTTATCGATCTTTGTCACTGAGTAACCTGGATGTAGAAGGCTCAGACTTGGTCTGAGCGGGAGTCCTGGTCAGCTGACAAATGATATCAATTTCTTTGGTTCGAGAGGGGTTTTTTCTGCTTACAAATGTATCATATTGCCATTATTGTTTTAAAAATGTGAAGTTATGTTCCAGAGGTGATCAACTTTCTGAAAGACACAAACTGTGTTTTGTGTGGGACAGAAAGCCATCTCTTTATTTATTTGCAACAGCGTTCCCAATTTATTGATCTTTGTCACTGAGTAACCTGGATGTAGAAGGTTCAGACTTGGTCTGAGCGGGAGTCCTGGTCAGCTGACAAATGATATCAATTTCTTTGGTTCAAGAGGGTTTTTTTCTGCTTACAAATGTATCATATTGCCATTATTGTTTTAAAAGTGTGATGTTCCAGAGGTGATCAACTTTCTGAAAGACACAAACTGCGTTTTGTGGGGGACAGAAAGCCACCTCTCTATTTCCAACCCCTTGGGAATAAAAGTGGAACATAATTAATTTTTATCAATTATCATACATTTTTGAATTGTAAAGCGAACTTGTAAAATGCTCGGAGTTTGATACCGTAATGTATTTTTGAGTTTTAAAAAATGGACTTGAGGAAACACTGATAACACCTGACAGCAAGCTCAATGTGAAACAATTGTTGCGCCAGTAGTTAAATCGTGGAGCATGAGCCGTCCTGCGAATGGAGCATCCGAGTTTGGGATCGGAGGACCCCAGCTCGGAGCCCAAGGACATGAAAGGCCCACAGAGTCTCCTGCCACAGTGATGCCTGCGCACTCTAGGCCATGGATTAGGCCTTCGGACTCTGGATCGGAGGGTCTGGGGTTCGGAGCCTATTGGCCCCAGATACGTTCTGCACTGTGTGGCATGGAAATCCGGCATCAGTTCAAGAAGATGGGCACAGAGGTTCTGTTGCATGTTGTACGAAAATAACAAAGCAGAGATTCCATTCAATTGAAGTTCTAGAAAAGAACTGAACATTTTTGAAACTGATGAGACGTTTATTACAAAATTGGAAGCTGTAAAGGAAAAGATGTACCAGAGAATGATAAATGATATTTACCTCAAGTCCACAAAACCATATATCTATCAAACTCAATAATGCACATGTTTGATATCTAGTTAAAAGATGAATACTTTTAAAAATCAAGGTATATAATGCTGCAAATTATTGTTAAACATTTATGACCAGGAAATAGTTTGTGGTACATAAAATAAAATGTTTGTTACCATGAAGTGATAAAGTTCACGTCCTTAACATTTAAAACGTTAAGTGAGATTTACCAATGCTCAGTGCAGCAATCATTCTTTTGGAAAGCTCAGTTTTAAATGTTTAATGCATGTGGGGCAAAGTTTTATTTTTTCATTCATTTATTCAATCATTAATTAATTTATTTATTCATTCATAGCATCATTTATTAATTCATTCGTTCACTCCTTCATTTAGTTGATTTTTTTTTTGAGGAAAAAAATCAGTTTAGTATTCATAATTGATTGATTTATTTGCATTCATCCATTCATATTCATTCATTTATTCATTTACTAAATAATTCATTAGTTTACAGTTTTTTATTTATTCATTATTTTGTTCACTTTGTTTACTCATTATTTAATTCATTCATTAATTCAAAGTTTCATAGCTTCATTTATTAGCTTATTCATTTACTTATCATTCAGTTGTAGATTAAACAAAACAATCCAGTATTCATAATAAATTAATTTATTTGCATTCTTGCATTCATATTCATTTACTAAATTATTCATTAATTTTCAGTTTTTTATTCATTCATTATTTTGTTCACTTTGTTTACTCATTATTTAATTCATTCATTAATTTCAAGTTTCATAGCTTCATTTATTAGTTCATTCATTTACTTATTCATTCAGTAATTGATTTTTTTAAATCACCCAGTATTCATAATTTATTTATCTATTTGCATTCATCCATTCATATTCATTCGTTTACTCATTTACTAAATAAATCATTTATTTTCAGTTTTTTATTCATTCATCATTTTGTTCACTCATTAATTATTTAATTCACTCATTAATTTAAAGTTTCATAGCTTCATTTATTAGTTCATTCATTTACTTATTTATTCAGTAGTAGATTTTTTAAAAATCATCCAGTATTCATAATTAATTTATTTGCATTCATCCATTCATATTTATTCATTTACTAAATTATTCATTTATTTACAGTTTCAGTTTTTTATTCATTCATCATTTTGTTCACTCATTAATTTAATTCATTCATTAATTTCAAGTTTTGTAGCTTCATTTATTAGTTCATTCATTTACTTTTTCATTCAGTAATTGATTTTTTTTAAATCACCCAGTATTCATAATTTATTTATCTATTTGCATTCATCCATTCATATTCATTCGTTTAATCATTTATTAATAAATCATTTATTTTCAGTTTTTTTATCCATTCATCATTTTGTTCACTCATTAATTATTTAATTCACTCATTAATTTAAAGTTTCATAGCTTCATTTATTAGTTATTCATTTACGTATTTATTCAGTAGTAGATTTTTTAAAAATCATCCAGTATTCATAATTGATTAATTTATTTGCATTCATCCATTCATATTTATTCATTTACTAAATAATTCATTTATTTACAGTTTTTTATTTAGTCATTATTTTCTTCACTCATTAATTATTTAATTCACTCATTACTTTAAAGTTTCATAGCTTCATTTATTATTTCATTCATTTACTTATTCATTCAGTTGTAGATTTTTTAAAATTATTTAAGTATTCATAATTGATTGTTTTATTTGCATTCATCCATTCATATTAATTCAATTACTAAATAACTCATTTATTTTTGGTCACTTTGTTTACTCATTAACTATTTAATTCATTCATTAATATAAAACTTCATAGCTTCATTTATTAGTTCATTCATTTACTTGCTCATTCAGCTGTAGGTAATTTTAAAAATATCCTTCAAGTATTCATAATTAATTTGCATTCATCCATTCAGATTCATTCATTTATTCATTTACTAAATAATTCATTTACATATTTTTCATTCATCCATTAGTTTCATTTTGTTTCTTCGTGAATTACTTAATTCATTCATTAATTTAAAGTTTCATTTACTCATTCATTTATTTATTCCTATTAAAATATTTTAAAGAATAAAGAAGAAAATAATTTATTGGAAAAATATTTTTATCATCACTTTGCCCCATATATTGTAATTTTCTTCTTTTACTTGAAGCTAAAAATTTGCTGCTAAAAGTAAAAATTATATGAAAAATATATTGTTATATCTAACTGTACTGTAATTCTCAAATCAAATTTCCAATTTGTTCATATTGTAAAATGAAGGTTTGTGAGGTATTTCATCACAAAACCTGTATTTACTGTAATAATTTTGTTGAAAAAAAAGCCCTCTCTTCCCTCTAAATTTTTACAAAAGTTTTACTTTTTGTAACACTATTTCAAGTAAGAGATTTTTTTAGAAAACTCTTTTGCGCTCTTTTACATATGATTTTACTGGAACCCTTAAATATATTAATAATGATAATTTAAGTTTTAAAAGACCATTGAAGTATTTTGATGTTAATCTGTTAATTTATTCTTTCAAATCATAATTATAAGCATTTAAAGCAAAATGGGCTCATTGTTTTCTTAGTTTTCCATTTCTAATGCATTTTACAGCTATAAAATCATTTAACTCAAAATATATACTTTTTCCAGCCACAAAAAAGTAAATATGATGAATATTTCAACTTTGACAAATATGTATGTTAACAAAAAAAAAAAAAAAAAAAAATCCTTTTATCCATTGCTAAAAAATTACTGGATGCATGATTTCTCATGCCTTTGCTAATAAACTGAAGTTATGATGCTTCAAAAGTTAGGGTGAGCACGGAAAAATAGAACTATCCCGATTGAAGAAAGGAAAAAAAAAAAAAAAAAAAAAAAAAAAATCAAATTTGAAATAAATTCAAAACTGATATTTTTTTTAATGCAATATTTTTTTTCTAGTTACTAAATATCTGAATGTTTGTGAGGAGTGTTAATGTGTTTCAAAACTTTGGAGACTTCGGAGGTTATTTTGGCTTAAGTTTTATTGACGAGCTTAAAAAAAAGTTATATTATTTCCATTCTTATAAAAGGATAATTCTGAACATTTTTTTTATCAGTGTTGGAACGCTACTAGTTTAATGTACAAAACAAATAAGTTTGTCATTAAACCTAATATTAGAAAAATGTTTAGTGAGAAGGTTTTATCTCAGATGTGTGGGTCCTGTATGTAGAGAAACATTAAGTTAAACAAGGTTTTATTTCACATTTTCTTTTCCAAGTTCTGGTTTTGTTATTTGGAATGTTTAGAAACTGAATTTCGGGGTAAGAGCTAGTGTTGCCTGATCTTTAAGACGATGAAAAATCTTAATCTTTAATATCATAAAATTGCACATTGTTATTTTCAAGAGCCTTACCGGTAGAATTATTGTGACAATGGTACGTAACCACGTAAATTTTCCTGGAAACTTGCACTTTTTATAGGCGGCGAATTGGATTTAATAAAAGGGGGGGGGGAGGGTCGGTCGCCTTCTCCCAGTGCCCCTTGTTTTTGTACCTGTTGCCTTTTGAGCATCCAAAGATTCAAAGGATCTCTTTAATAGGAGATGAGTTCATGCAACTATTTCTTACCTTTTTCTCCTCATATACCACTTTTTAATGGCCTCCTTGATAGTTTGCTGAAAGAGGGACTTTCAAAGGAACTCATAGATGTTTTCTTAATGGCATGGACATGGGCGCACATATGCAAAATTTTAAGGGGGGGGGGGGCTCAAATTTTTTCTCCATGGCTTAACAGGATGTTTACCCCATGGAAACTGACTTCCGTACATTATAGTTATTAAAATTTAACTTATTCATTGATGGCTGCAGAAGAAATGTTTTTTCATTTTTGCAAAGAAAAAAGCACTAAAAGCAAGGAAGTTCTAATTTCTAAGGGGGGGGGGAGGAGGCTTGAGCCTCCATTTGGATACCTATTAGCTGGGACAACATATGAGTGGCTTCAAATACAGAGTTGTTTGCAATGCATCTGTTCCTTTATTTGCCTCCCCTTTTCCACGGCAAGTTATTCAAAAGCAGTGGGAAAGTCATCAAGGGCTGAGGAAGTGGTCTACAACCTGCACCTCAATGGAACTGGTCTAACATTATCCACACCCCCAGAGTTTGCTAACCTATATGCTCGTAAAATGAGCAGTTGTGATTCTGGTAATGAACAGATACCCTCATGAGCACTTAGAGAGTTTTCCAGCGTCATTCCTTTATAGGAGAAATGGATCTGCTAGTTTTCTCTCATAGAAGGACTATTCTTATCTTATGCACCTTTTGGTTAACGTTTCCAACTGATTTCTTTGCAGAAAGAAATCATGCAATGTGTTTCCAACTGCATTGTAAACACTTTACTTTTTGACATGAAGTTTTTTGGAAACTAAAATTTTGTTCCTTAGAAAACTCTAAAAATGTAAAAAAAGTGTATGGTACTGAAAAGAAGTTTTTAAAGACATAACACTGACATTAAACGCTTGCTACATTCATGCATGAACCTACTTGTTGAGTAATTGAAGTCCATAAAATATTTGATCTATGATATTGGTGCTAAAATTAACACTATGGAAGGGTTTTTTTTTTTTTTTTTTTGAAAAATTCTGAGTTTGGCAATTTGTCATAAACATCTTGAATGACAAAATGAAAACTTGATGTCATAGTGCATGGCAGTGTTTTGTGCAGCCTACAAAAATGGTAAATGCATTCTTCCTGCAAAGAGGAAGTGCTATCACACAGCTGTCAGTAGTGTTGAATTTTCAAAAGGTTGTATAAATAAACGTCATGGTCAAATTAAGAGGGAATGCCCATGTTTTCGTGATAGGTAAGAGAACCAAATTACCTCTTTATTTATATTTTAAAACACTAACGGTCAATCATGCCACTCCCTAGCAGGTTTGAGGTACAATAACTGTGCTGCTTCCAGGCTGGTGTATAAATGATTGAATGAGTGCTGCTATCCATTTACATTGGGAAAAATAGGAACTCTGCATAACATTTAACTAGCTGCTGTTCGAACATTTAAACAGCAAATAAAGAATGGAGCAACAGAGACCTAGATCTACCTCTGTTTTGCTAGTGATAGAATGTGTGAAATGTAAAAAGTCCAAAGTTAAGCTCCTTGATTATGTAAAACTTTCACTACAGTTCTGGATATTCGAATGGAAAGTTGGACTTGCATGTTTTCTGATGCGCTCTTTGTCTGCCCATTCCGCTCCACCTTTATCTGTATAAAAAGTAATCGGTTTGATTAATTTGATTGAAAAGAAAAAGAATTGAAATTTAAAGCTGTTTAAAGAAAAGCAAAGAAAAATTGAAATTTGTGATTAATCTGGGAGAGGTTATGAAAAGCTATATATGCATGAAGAAAGAGTTGTCATAATGAAACGAATGTTTTCATACGTGAGGGAAAGTATTGAAATTGATTGCAAATAGAGAACGAAATTATTATTTATCGCATAAAAAATCCCTTATGAGTGGACGTTTCAGTATCCTATTGAGTCGCCTCTTTCGTGAATGCACATGAGGCGGTACAGGCCAGGATTATGGTCTCACAGTCTCGTACAAAGTCCTGCTTTATCTCATTTTACAGTTACTATAAACGTGCTTCAGATTTGATCAAATTTGTAAGCTGTCTAACTTATCGTCCCCAGTGATTACGGATATGCTCGACCTGAGACAAATCGGGGGATCGAGAAGGTGATAATGTGGTGAAGGAAGTCCTATGACACCCTCGTTGTGTGTGCCAGATCATTGTCTTGTTCAAAAATAGCTCCTGAGAACCCTGCCATGAGGGCCAGCACAAGTGACTGACATGTACAGTAAGCTGGATTGTAATGCTGTATTAGGTCATGTATGGTATGAAATGGCACCCCCTGGCATTGCACCAGTTGTATATGCGGTGTGACACTAGCACTCCAAAGCAAGGGCGTCATTGGAGTACTCAGCACGAGACTTTCACTACTCCGAAAGGAGACTACTGCAGCTTCAGCCCCAGTGTGACTTGCTTCAGTCACCTCTTTAGTGCTCACGCTAGAGCTCCGAGGAGCCATTTTTCAACAGGACATTGCTCGGTCACACACACAACAGGGGTATCACGGGACTTTTTAACCACATTGTCCCCTTATCTGGCCAGCTCGATCCCCCCATTTGTCACAGATCGAACATGTCTGGACGTACTTGGGACGGTAAGTTGGACAGCCTGCAAGTTTAATCGAATTGAGTGCATTTACTCTGACTGTGGAACGAGATGACGTAGGACCTCGTACGGGACTTTGAGACCTCGATGCTCGGTTCTATTGCCTCATGTACTTTCACAAAAGAAGCGACTCAGTAGAATACTAAACCCCCATTCATTTGGAATTTTTCATGCTATAAACGATCGTTTTGCTATATGATTTTGAAAGGAAGAATCATTTCAAAGATGAAGGAATCCATTCATTTTCGTTCAGTTGCAGCCAGAATAAAATGATTTTCAATCCTAAGCCCCTCCATGGCATCCTTAGTTGAGTCAACTAGAAGCACAGGAAAAAGATGAGGAAAAAAACAAGGCCGATTCATCTCAGAATAATAAGATAGTTAATGAACTGGTCAGTAGCAGTAGATCACTCCGGCGTCACAGGAAACAATAAGCTAAATCCCTGGTGCCTCTAACATTTGCTTTTCCAGGTAATTGTCCAGTTGTCATGGAAAAGTAAACAACTCCAACAAACTAATGCAAGGGACGGTGGATTTTATTATACTTTTCTTGAACAGTATATTTCACATTCTGTATGAACCTGCAATTTTAAATGTTATCTGACAGCTTGAAATTTATCATAGTTTCTTGAATTTACGTACTCAAATACTTAAATAACATCCAGCAGATCACACTTTCTGAAATATTAGTCTGAAGAAAAAATAAACTATCAACTGCTGTTGGGATTCTGGGCAGGTTTAGCCTTCATTCATCAGTAAGTCCAACTGTTCCATGAATAAAGAGTTTAACCTAATGAATTAGTCGTGTATATTTTGTTCTAAGTGGCACTAGAGTTAAATTTCATTATTAGGAATAATATTCCCTTTGTCAGTTGCCATTCTCGAGTATCAACGTCGCAGTGCCAGAGATACATATCAGGTATGCACTCTGTTCCAAAAGAACAAATGCTTTCTATAAGGCAGTTTTCTAGTCGAGAGGAATATTTACGGAATACCAAAATATACATCAGTTCATGCTGAAGACAAAGGAGCCATGTAAAGACTTCCGTGTGTATTGAAATTTGCGCTTACTTGATTTCCTTTAAAAAGATTTTTTTAACAAAAAATTTACTGCTAACATTTAAAGATGTTTTTTGGAAAAGTACTTTTTTGAGAATCACCCAAACATCAATTTCCTTCTCCCGGAGAAGAGATGAAGACGCCCCAATCACTCCCCCCCCCCCCCCTGTGTTGCTCATGTTGTTTAAGAATAGAACTGACACGATGAAGCAGTAAAGCTGCCACACCAACAGATCCACCAAGATTTTGTGCATTCTTGATCCTTTGTTTGTTACATCGTGAAATCGAACTTGGGATATTTATCAATTTTACCATTTTTTAGCCTACTTTCCCAGTAAAAGTCAGAGAAAGAGGAAAAAGCATGAAAGAAGGCTTAATGCATCTTAAAAATATGGCAAAAAACAAAAGCCAGAAATAAATAGAATAATTAGATGAATATAGAAAAATTAAAAATTGGATAGTAGGTCATTCAGATGGGGAAAAATGTCTAATGGTGTGTCTGTCTGTCTGTCCCCTCCTAATAACTTTAGAGTAAGTTGTCTGATTCAAACATTTTTTTTTGTTCGTAAGAGTTTAACAAGGACATCTCATTCCCATATTTCACTTCTTAATTTGAACAATTTTTTGTTCAATTTTGAACAGTTCAAATCCTTTTACATTAGTGCCTGCAGAAAAACTGGAAGACAATATAGATTCCGAACTTACTGGTGGATTTACTTTAAACAAATTTTGTTGGAGAGAGCTCTCGATGAACAACTCTCGACTCTGACTCCAAGAGTTTTGGGGCCCCTGATTCTGACTCAGACTCCTGTGCCCGAAAATCAGTTGGACTACGACTCCCCGACTTCGACACCGACTTTGTAGCTTTGGCAAATTTTATACACGGAGGAAGATGGATTGACTCTGACTCTCGGAAATTTAACTCCAACTCCGACTCCTTCACCCCAAAATGTCTGGCTCTGACTCCTCAAACATTGGCAGAGTTGCGGACTTTAAGGGTAAATGAGAGATTCCAACTCCGAGTCTTTGAATTAAAAACCTTTGGCCTCCCGAATCTGACTCTTTTGTCCCAAAATGAGATTGACTCTGACTACGATTCCGCAGCCATGGTTTATACATTGAAATAATTATTGTTGATATGATTTGTTTTTGTTTTCACGCTGAAGTTTCAATTTATGTGTTCAGTGTTTGATGGAGAAATTTGGAGTCGTTTATGGGGTACAGGGTGTTCCGTTTCAACCTGCAAGACCTTTAATTTTGCAACCATAAGTACTTGATGTATTCTTCCAATTGCAAAAATGTTCAAAATTATATGCAGATTTAAAATATTGAAAGTTTGAAGCTAAAAGAAAAGCAAAGTAATAAAATACAAAATTTAACTTTTTTACTTGGGCCCTAAGTCCCTTAATTTATATTTAGGAAAACAATCTCCATTGAAAAGTAAGTCCAACACAAAAAATTTGACACTATATAAAATGCAGCGTTTTTTGGCTTACACTACTTTGCAATTGCCGTCAATATCACCTCTTGGGGGAAAATATGGCAGTTAACCAGGGTTTGAATTTATATGTGTGCATAAAGTATGGAGTCAAACTGTTGGAGGTTTTGTTGTGTGTTTTTGCATATCACGGCACAACATTTGCAAAAATTTTTGAATAGCAATGAAACATATAAATACTTTGCTTTCTCGCTTCAACAACCGTCATTCTTTCAAAAAGGCGATAAGTTCCAATCCCATCTTCTGTATGGTCCCTAAAAACTTTGAACTCAAATATCTCCTTGAGTTTTGGCCGCACAAATGTCAAGATTTTTCTGGTAGTAATATTTATCAATTGAGATAATTTTCCTAAATATGAGTTAGGGGACCTAGGGCCCATATAAAAAGTTAAATTTTGTATTTTTTGACTCATTTTTCTTTTTGCTTCAAACTTTCAGTATCTCAACTCTGCATCTGATATTAAACATCTTTGCGTTGGAAGTATGCATCTAGGACTAACGGTTGTGAAAATAGAGGTCTTGCAGGTTAAAACGGAACGCCCTGTATAAAGATACTCTCAGCCCTGCTTAATTGGGTAACGGATCAACAAATACCCTGCTCGCTATACGAATAAAACCTCCTACAACCGAATATTTCCTCACAGATGCAATGTTAAAGAGCCTTGATAAATTGAATAGTTTTCCCGGATAATTAAATAATATTAGTCAGCTTTCACAAATATTTTTTCTGTTTTTTTTAAAATTATTAATAAATTGGATATAAATTAAGTGAGAAAAATTATTGACGTAAAAATGTAAAGTAATACTTTTTTTTTTGACAAGACGAGAAAAACAGCATGCATATTCCATCAAAACATTTCCACTATTCTGTCAAATTCATCTTGTCTTTGCCATTAAAAAAATAATAAAAAATAGCGCAGTTGAGAATTAAATTCAGTAACACAAAGAAATATACTCATTTTACACAATAATAAATTTATGAAAATTAAATGTAAAATACGGTAAACGAGGAAGGGAAAAAGGAGTCAGAAAATGTGTTCCCAAAAGATCTTGTACAAGCTGTCCATTATTATAGACTTTTTCAAAAAATGATGTAGTGAAAAAAGACGACAAAATAAAGTTTTCATTGCTCGAGGTGCAATTAACTTTTGAAAGCTTTCATGCTTGTAAGAAATTACGAAACTATTTTTTTCCTTATTTATCTCATTTCAAAAACTTTTTACCAATAACATTAATTATTCGTTTTATATAGCTATTGATTTATTGTTATTACGTTTTAAGACAAATGTTGTCAATGTAGAAAGGTGAATGAAATTTACCTGCTTAATTGAATAATATTGCTTAGAATCGACAATATTCGATTAAGTGGGGCCGACAGTATGTGCAGATGATTTTTATTTATTTTTTTTGATAATGAAAATTATTTCTTTAAGTTGCCATTTTGTCATTTTTTATTTAATTTGAAGGGACATTAATTGTTTTTTGGCAACGGGAAAAGCAACTGTTTTTTTTTCTTTTGATATGATGTATTTATTTTAATGACCTTATTAATTTTAATTGCTGTTTTTTAAAGGAAAAAAATCTTAATGGAAATAGTTTATTAGCTGCTTTGTTTAAAATGTGCTGCTTTTTTTTTTTTTTTAATAAAATTTAAAAAAAAAAAAATTATGTATCTTATTTTTTAGATGAGTATAGTATATTTTATTCCTAAAAATCAGGATAAAATATTTTTAAAAAAATTATTTGAAATAATTTGCAATTTTAACTTTTTGAGAATATTGATCAGGTACTAGAAAGTCGAAATTAGTATACAGGAAAGTAGGCTCGTTTAGTTCTGGAAGGAACTTGTTTATATTGCTTCAATGTAAGAATGAGTATTTGTGTAGTTTAGGGAAAAGGTAACTACCGGAACACTAAAAAAACCAGATACATTGGCAAGCTTCAATGTCATACTATCATTTTATAACGATTAAGTTCAACTTTTGAAATTCTTTTAGAGTGAACTCTCTCATTTATCACTACCTATGAGATAAGATCTTGAAATACAGAAGATTTAATTTTTTTTTTTTTTTTTTTTTTTTGTTTACTATAATAGTTCATTCATTTTTTGAATATTTTTAGTCAGATTTTGTTTTTCTTCGAAAATAGACCGGGGAACGAAATATTTCCCCCTACACAATTGGCATCCATTTGGTACCGAAGGAACAAATGCCTTCTATTTGACAGTGGGATTGTTCCACTCAGCATCCCCAGTGTCTTGCTCAGTCATCCCTGTCTTCGCTCCAAGGTTCAAGGTTGCTGTTCCAGAACGTTGTTCAGCTCAACTGTTCTATGTGGTTCAACGGACGAGGGCTTCTTAGTCAAACATGATCCCTAGTCACTGAACCTGAACTCTCGGATTGCCCAGTTGATCGACCATCAGCTGATAGTTACAACTGAAAGCTTCAGTGACAGACATTTCTTGACTTCTGGTTTTCAATTTAAAAATTAAAGTTTAATAGTAAATTCATATACCCTGCTTTTTGTTAAGTAAATCAACTCAATTTAACTTGTATATTATTTTTGAACTTTCTAAATTTTTTTGTTTACAATTTAATCTGTAATATTGTGTGGGAGGCAGGTCCTGTAGCAGGAGTCGGGGGCTCATGGCATGGTGGCATTAGTGCAGCACTTTGATAATTTAAAGTTTGTGTCGTTCCCATCAATTTTTCTGAGAATATACTCCCAGTAATCCATTATGCACAATATACTTATGCAATTGCAAGCCATTCAAAAGGTGTTGATTTATTGAGTGTTAAGAACTATAAAGAAATGAGGTTACTTGTAGGGAAATGTGGTTAAGTAGGAAAATTTAAAAATGCGATGACAGAATCTGAATTAGAAATGAAAATGTTTGAAGTTTGAGAGTATACGGCATGAGTCAAAAAAATGTTTGATAGTACCCTATAAGAACATCACTGGTCATTGTTTCTTGTGAAATATTGTTTTGTGTTGTGCTTTCTGCACTTTTTCTGTATTGTTTTGTGTTGTGCTTTCTGCAAAAAAAAAAAAAAAATCTCCAAAAAAATTATAAAACTCAAAATTATCCAAAAAAATTATAAAATGTAACATTAAAAAAATACATAAAAATTTAACCCAAAGAAGGAAGTTAATACTGCAAAAGGAAGTGTTTCCACAAAAGGATGATGTAATAGGAAACAATATCCATGGAATTTAGGTAGCTGCTACTAGCTCTATGGGGGCTTAAAGATCAGCAACATAGTTTAGCGAGCTCCCCAGCTTCTCGCTTTGTCAGGGTTTAGCCTCAGGTCTGCCGCTTGATGCTTGATTAACGTCATCTCATTCGTTAAAAGTACTATGAATGGCATTTGTGCCATTACTCGAACCATTAACATTTTGGTTGAGGGACTGCCAGTACGGGAGAGCATTTTGACTGCATTACTCCAAATGGCTTGGTTATAGGTGAGCTTAGTTATAGGTTAAAGTTATAGGTGAGGAGAAATGTATTGACTCATGAGAAGTGTGCAACATTGTACCTATGAGAGATGTTCAAACCAATATAAAATTAAAAAAGTCAGATAGTTTAAAAAAATTAAGATTGCTTCAAGCATTCAAAATAAAAAGAAATATCAGACCATATTAACTGCTTTAAAATTTTATTGGATGAAAAGGTAACGATTTTTGAAGAAGATAATAAGCTGCATGTAGTAACTGTATGCATTAATAGTGAATACAGTAACTAAATAGCAAAAAAAAAAAAAAAATGTTTGAATTGGAATTCATGTTTCACACATTTGGGTGAGGGAGCAGGGGGAATTGACTCATACATATCCTCCTGCTATATTAAACAATTTGCATTAATTCAGTAAATATTTTTGATAAATAATGAGTTAACCTTTTTTAATTTTATTGTTTTATTATTTCATAATATATTACTTTTTGTTGCAGAAAAGTACATTTATTTATTGTGTATGAACTTATACTAAATTAAATCATTTTAAAAAAATATTTAACTAAAGTAATGATTTAACCTTTTTTAATTCTATTGTTTTATTATTTCGTAACATGTTATCTTTTATTGCAGAAAACAAAACTTGTTACTCAATTTAACTTGTATATTATTTTTGAACTTTCTAAATTTTTTTGTTTACAATTTAATCTGTAATATTGTATGGGAGGCAGATCCTGTAGCGGGAGTCGGGGGCTCATGGCATGGTGGCATTAGTGCACCACTTTGATAATTTAAAGTTTGTGATGTTCCCATCAATTTTTCTGAGAATGTATCCCAGTAATCCATTATGCACAATAGGTTTTTGCAATTGCAAGCCATTCAAAAGGTGTTGATTTATTGAGTGTTAAGAACTATAAAGAAATGAGGTTACTTGTAGGGAATTGTGGTTAAGTAGGAAAATTTAAAAATGCGAAGACAGAATCTGAATTAGAAATGAAAATATTTGAAGCTTGAGAGTATATGGCATGAGTCAAAAAAATGTTTGATAGTACCCTATAAGAACATCGCTGGTCATTGTTTCTTGTGAAATATTGTTTTGTGTTGTGCTTTCTGCACTTTTTCTGTAAAAAAAAAAAAAATCTCCAAAAAAATTATAAAACTCAAAATTATCCAAAAAAATTATAAAATGTAACATTAAAAAAATACATAAAAATTTAACCCAAAGAAGGAAGTTAATACTGCAAAAGGAAGTGTTTCCACAAAAGGATGATGTAATAGGAAACAATATCCATGGAATTTAGGTAACTGCTACTAGCTCTATAGGGGCTTAAAGATCAGCAACATAGTTTAGCGAGCTCCCCAGCTTCTCGCTTTGTCAGGGTTTAGCCTCAGGTCTGCCGCTTGATGCTTGATTAACGTCATCTCATTCGTTAAAAGTACTATGAATGGCATTTGTGCCATTACTCGAACCATTAACATTTTGGTTGAGGGACTGCCAGTACGGGAGAGCATTTTGACTGCATTACTCCAAATGGCTTGGTTATAGGTGAGCTTAGTTATAGGTTAAAGTTATAGGTGAGGAGAAATGTATTGACTCATGAGAATTGTGCAACATTGTACCTATGAGAGATGTGCAAACCAATATAAAATTTAAAAAGTCAGATAGTTTAATAAATTAAGATTGCTTCAAGCATTCAAAATGAAAAGAAATATCAGACCATATTAACTGCTTTAAAATTTTATTGGATGAAAAGGTAATGATTTTTAAAGAAGATAATAAGCTGCATGTAGTAACTGTATGTATTAATAGTGAATACAGTAACTAAATAGCAAAAAAAAAAAAAAAAAATGTTCGAATTGGAATTCATGTTTCACACATTTGGGTGAGGGAGCAGGGTGAATTGACTCATACATATCCTCCTGCTATGTTAAACAATTTGCATTTATTCAATAAGTATTTTTGTTAAATAATGAGTTAACCTTTTTTAATTTTATTGTTTTATTATTTCATAATATATTACTTTTTGTTGCAGAAAAGTACATTTATTTATTGTGTATGAACTGATTGTAAATTAAATTGTTTTTAAAAAATATTTAACTAAAGTAATGAGTAAACCTTTTTCAATTCTATTGTTTTATTATTTCGTAACATGTTACCTTTTGTTGCAGAAAAGTACATTTATTTATTTATAAACTCATCCAGCGTAGTTCCTTGTTATGCTTGTAGTAAATTAAAATGTTTAAAAAAAATAATGAGTTAACCTTTTTAAATTGTATTGTTTTATTATTTAATAACATGTTTCCTTTTATTGCAGAAAAGTACATGTAAGCAACTGTTTATGAACTCATTACTTACATTAAAACATACGTTTTAAAGTATTTAACAAAAATAATGGGTTAACCTATTTTAATTTTATTGTTTTATTTCATAATGTTATCTTTTGTTGCAGAAAAGTACATTTATTTATTGTGTATGAACTGATAGTAAATTAAAATATTTTTTAAAAATATTTAACTAAAGTAATGAGTTAACCTTTTTTAATTCTATTGTTTTATTATTTCGTAACATGTTATCTTTTATTGCAGAAAAGTATGATTATTTATGAACTCATCCTTGTTGTTCTTGTAGTAAACTAAGATATTAAAAAATAATATAATGAGTTAAGCTTTTTAAATTCATTGTTTTATTATTTAATAACATGTTTCCTTTTGTTGCAGAAAAGTACATCTATTTATGGTTTATGAACTCATTCAGCACAGTTTCTTCTGTTATGCTTGTACTTAAAAGAATTAAATATATAAAAAGAATATTTTCTCCCCAAGTTTGTTGCTAACCGATTGAAAGAAAATGTTTTATAGAGATAAATTTCGCCAATATTGGCAGTTTTAATAATTAACATGATTTATGAATTTTTTTATTTATGATTTATAATGCAGTTCTCTCCCCCCTCCTCTTGTTTTTAAATTTAGCTCTTTTATTTTTAAGAATTTAAATATTAGTATCAAGAAATAAATATAATCCATTTTTTAATTGATGTGCAACATTCTTTATGAATTTTATGGTTTATGATTTTTATTGTTGTTCTTCCCGCACAGTTCCTGTTTTGAAATTCAGCTTATTAACATTCATAAATTCAAATATTAATATCAAGAAAGAAATCTAATCCATTTTTGAACTGAAATTCAACATGATTTTTGAATTTTATGATTTATAATACAGTTCTGCCCTCCTCCATTCCTGTTTTGTAATTTAGCTCTTTTACTTTATGATTTTCAATATTAGAATCAAAAAATTAATATAATCCATTTTTTAGTTGAAGTACATAATTATTTATGAAATTTATTATTTATAAGTTATGTTGAATAAATGAATGCAGTTCTGCCCCCCCCCCCCCCTCTCTTCTTGTTTTTAAATTTAGCTCTTTTATTTTTAAGAATTTAAATATTAGTGTTAAGAAATAAATATAATCCATTTTTTAATTGACGTGCAACATTCATTATGAATTTTATGGTTTATGATGTTTATTGCGGTTCTGCCCACACTGTTCCTGTTTTGAAATTCAGCTTATTAACTTTCGTAAATTCAAATATTAATATCTAGAAAGAAATATAATCCATTTTTGAATTGAAATTCAACATGATTTTTGAATTTTATGATTTATAATACAGTTCTGCCCCCCTCCATTCCTGTTTTGAAATTTAGCTCTTTTACTTTATGATTTTAAATATTAGAATCAAAAAATTAATATAATCCATTTTTTAGTTGAAGTACATAATGATTAATGAAATTTATTATTTATAAGTTATGTTAAATAAATGAATGCAGTTCCCCCCTCCCCTCTCTTGTTTTTAAATTTAGCTCTTTTATTTTAAGAACTTAGATATAAGTATTAAGAAATAAATATAATCCATTTTTTAATTGACGTGCAACATTCATTATGAATTTTATGGTTTATGATGTCTATTGCGGTTCTGCCCACACTGTTCCTGTTTTGAAATTCTGCTTATTAACTTTCATAAATTCAAATATTAATATCAAGAAAGAAATATAATCCATTTTTGAATTGAAATTCTACATGATTTTTGAATTTTATGATTTATAATACAGTTCTGCCCCCCTCCATTCCTGTTTCGAAATTTAGCTCTTTTACTTTATGATTTTAAATATTAGAATCAAAAAATTAATATAATCCATTTTTTTGTTGAAGTGCATAATGATTTATGAAATTTATTATTTATAAGTTATGTTGAATAAATGAATGCAGTTCTGCCCCCCCCCCCCCTCTTGTTTTTAAATTTAGCTCTTTTATTTTTAAGAACTTAAATATTAGTATTAAGAAATAAATATAATTCATTTTTTAATTGATGTGCAACATTCTTTATGAATTTTATGGTTTATGATGCTTATTGCGGTTTTGCCTACACTTTTCCTGTTTTGAAATTCAGCTTATTAACTTTCTTAAATTCAAATATTAATATCAAGAAAGAAATATAATCCATTTTTGAATTGAAATTCGACATGATTTTTGAATTTTAGGATTTATAATACAGTTCTGCCCCCCTCCATTCCTGTTATGAAATTTAGCTCTTTTACTTTATGATTTTAAATATTAGAATCAAAAAATTAATATAATCCATTTTTTGTTGAAGTGCATAATGATTTATGAAATTTATTATTTATAAGTTATGTTGAATAAATGAATGCAGTTCCCCCCCCCCCCTTCTTGTTTTTAAATTTAGCTCTTTTATTTTTAAGAACTTAAATATTAATATTAAGAAATAAATATAATTCATTTTTTAATTGATGTGCAACATTCTTTATGAATTTTATGGTTTATGATGCTTTATTGCGGTTTTGCCTACACTGTTCCTGTTTTGAAATTCAGCTTATTAACTTTCTTAAATTCAAATATTAATATCAAGAAAGAAATATAATCCATTTTTGAATTGAAATTCAACATGATTTTTGAATTTTAGGATTTATAATACAGTTCTGCCCCCCTCCATTCCTGTTATGAAATTTAGCTCTTTTACTTTATGATTTTAAATATTAGAATCAAAAAATTAATATAATCCATTTTTTTGTTGAAGTGCATAATGATTTATGAAATTTATTATTTATAAGTTATGTTGAATAAATGAATGCAGTTCTGCCCCCCCCCCCCTCTTGTTTTTAAATTTAGCTCTTTTATTTTAAGAACTTAGATATTAGTATTAAGAAATAAATATAATCCATTTTTTAATTGACGTGCAACATTCATTATGAATTTTATGGTTTATGATGTCTATTGCGGTTCTGCCCACACTGTTCCTGTTTTGAAATTCAGCTTATTAACTTTCTTAAATTCAAATATTAATATCAAGAAAGAAATATAATCCATTTTTGAATTGAAATTCAACATGATTTTTGAATTTTAGGATTTATAATACAGTTCTGCCCCCCTCCATTCCTGTTATGAAATTTAGCTCTTTTACTTTATGATTTTAAATATTAGAAACAAAAAATTAATATAATCCATTTTTTTGTTGAAGTGCATAATGATTTATGAAATTTATTATTTATAAGTTATGTTGAATAAATGAATGCAGTTCTGAACCCCCCCCCCCTCTTCTTTTTAAATTTAGCTCTTTTATTTTAAGAACTTAAATATTAGTATTAAGAAATAAATATAATCCATTTTTTAATTGATGTGCAACATTCTTTATGAATTTTATGTATTTATGATGTTTATTGCGGTTCAGCCCACACTGTTCCTGTTTTGAAATTCAGCTTATTAACTTTCGTAAATTCAAATATTAATATCTAGAAAGAAATATAATCCATTTTTGAATTGAAATTCAACATGATTTTTGAATTTTATGATTTATAATACAGTTCTGCCCCCCTCCATTCCTGTTTTGAAATTTAGCTCTTTTACTTTATGATTTTAAATATTAGAATCAAAAAATTAATATAATCCATTTTTTAGTTGAAGTGCATAATGATTTATGAAATTTATTATTTATAAGTTATGTTGAATAAATGAATGCAGTTCCCCCCCCCCCCTCTTGTTTTTAAATTTAGCTCTTTTATTTTTAAGAACATAAATATTAGTATTAAGAAATAAATATAATTCATTTTTTAATTGATGTGCAACATTCTTTATGAATTTTATGGTTTATGATGCTTATTGCGGTTATGCCTACACTGTTCCTGTTTTGAAATTCAACTTATTAACTTTCTTAAATTCAAATATTAATATCAAGAAAGAAATATAATCCATTTTTGAATTGAAATTCAACATGATTTTTGAATTTTATGATTTATAATACAGTTCTGCCCCCCTCCATTCCTGTTTCGAAATTTAGCTCTTTTACTTTATGATTTTAAATATTAGAATCAAAAAATTAATATAATCCATTTTTTTGTTGAAGTGCATAATGATTTATGAAATTTATTATTTATAAGTTATGTTGAATAAATGAATGCAGTTCTGCCCCCCCCCCCCTCTTGTTTTTAAATTTAGCTCTTTTATTTTTAAGAACTTAAATATTAGTATTAAGAAATAAATATAATTCATTTTTTAATTGATGTGCAACATTCTTTATGAATTTTATGGTTTATGATGCTTATTGCGGTTTTGCCTACACTGTTCCTGTTTTGAAATTCAGCTTATTAACTTTCTTAAATTCAAATATTAATATCAAGAAAGAAATATAATCCATTTTTGAATTGAAATTCAACATGATTTTTGAATTTTAGGATTTATAATACAGTTCTGCCCCCCTCCATTCCTGTTATGAAATTTAGCTCTTTTACTTTATGATTTTAAATATTAGAATCAAAAAATTAATATAATCCATTTTTTTGTTGAAGTGCATAATGATTTATGAAATTTATTATTTATAAGTTATGTTGAATAAATGAATGCAGTTCTGCCCCCCCCCCCCTCTTGTTTTTAAATTTAGCTCTTTTATTTTTAAGAACTTAAATATTAGTATTAAGAAATAAATATAATTCATTTTTTAATTGATGTGCAACATTCTTTATGAATTTTATGGTTTATGATGCTTATTGCGGTTTTGCCTACACTGTTCCTGTTTTGAAATTCAGCTTATTAACTTTCTTAAATTCAAATATTAATATCAAGAAAGAAATATAATCCATTTTTGAATTGAAATTCAACATGATTTTTGAATTTTAGGATTTATAATACAGTTCTGCCCCCCTCCATTCCTGTTATGAAATTTAGCTCTTTTACTTTATGATTTTAAATATTAGAATCAAAAAATTAATATAATCCATTTTTTTGTTGAAGTGCATAATGATTTATGAAATTTATTATTTATAAGTTATGTTGAATAAATGAATGCAGTTCTGCCCCCCCCCCCCCTCTTGTTTTTAAATTTAGCTCTTTTATTTTTAAGAACTTAAATATTAGTATTAAGAAATAAATATAATTCATTTTTTAATTGATGTGCAACATTCTTTATGAATTTTATGGTTTATGATGCTTATTGCGGTTTTGCCTACACTGTTCCTGTTTTGAAATTCAGCTTATTAACTTTCTTAAATTCAAATATTAATATCAAGAAAGAAATATAATCCATTTTTGAATTGAAATTCAACATGATTTTTGAATTTTAGGATTTATAATACAGTTCTGCCCCCCTCCATTCCTGTTATGAAATTTAGCTCTTTTACTTTATGATTTTAAATATTAGAATCAAAAAATTAATATAATCCATTTTTTTGTTGAAGTGCATAATGATTTATGAAATTTATTATTTATAAGTTATGTTGAATAAATGAATGCAGTTCTGCCCCCCCCCCTCTTGTTTTTAAATTTAGCTCTTTTATTTTTAAGAACTTAAATATTAGTATTAAGAAATAAATATAATTCATTTTTTAATTGATGTGCAACATTCTTTATGAATTTTATGGTTTATGATGCTTATTGCGGTTTTGCCTACACTGTTCCTGTTTTGAAATTCAACTTATTAACTTTCTTAAATTCAAATATTAATATCAAGAAAGAAATATAATCCATTTTTGAATTGAAATTCAACATGATTTTTGAATTTTATGATTTATAATACAGTTTTGCCCCCCTCCATTCCTGTTTTGAAATTTAGCTCTTTTACTTTATGATTTTAAATATTAGAATCAAAAAATTAATATAATCCATTTTTTTGTTGAAGTGCATAATGATTTATGAAATTTATTATTTATAAGTTATGTTGAATAAATGAATGCAGTTCTGCCCCCCCCCCCCCTCTTGTTTTTAAATTTAGCTCTTTTATTTTTAAGAACTTAAATATTAGTATTAAGAAATAAATATAATTCATTTTTTAATTGATGTGCAACATTCTTTATGAATTTTATGGTTTATGATGCTTATTGCGGTTTTGCCTACACTGTTCCTGTTTTGAAATTCAGCTTATTAACTTTCTTAAATTCAAATATTAATATCAAGAAAGAAATATAATCCATTTTTGAATTGAAATTCAACATGATTTTTGAATTTTAGGATTTATAATACAGTTCTGCCCCCCTCCATTCCTGTTTTGAAATTTAGCTCTTTTACTTTATGATTTTAAATATTAGAATCAAAAAATTAATATAATCCATTTTTTTGTTGAAGTGCATAATGATTTATGAAATTTATTATTTATAAGTTATGTTGAATAAATGAATGCAGTTCTGCCCCCCCCCCCCTCTTGTTTTTAAATTTAGCTCTTTTATTTTTAAGAACTTAAATATTAGTATTAAGAAATAAATATAATTCATTTTTTAATTGATGTGCAACATTCTTTATGAATTTTATGGTTTATGATGCTTATTGCGGTTATGCCTACACTGTTCCTGTTTTGAAATTCAACTTATTAACTTTCTTAAATTCAAATATTAATATCAAGAAAGAAATATAATCCATTTTTGAATTGAAATTCAACATGATTTTTGAATTTTAGGATTTATAATACAGTTCTGCCCCCCTCCATTCCTGTTTGAAATTTAGCTCTTTTACTTTATGATTTTAAATATTAGAATCAAAAAATTAATATAATCCATTTTTTTGTTGAAGTGCATAATGATTTATGAAATTTATTATTTATAAGTTATGTTGAATAAATGAATGCAGTTCTGCCCCCCCCCCTTCTTGTTTTTAAATTTAGCTCTTTTATTTTTAAGAACTTAAATATTAGTATTAAGAAATAAATATAATTCATTTTTTAATTGATGTGCAACATTCTTTATGAATTTTATGGTTTATGATGCTTATTGCGGTTTTGCCTACACTGTTCCTGTTTTGAAATTCAGCTTATTAACTTTCTTAAATTCAAATATTAATATCAAGAAAGAAATATAATCCATTTTTGAATTGAAATTCAACATGATTTTTGAATTTTAGGATTTATAATACAGTTCTGCCCCCCTCCATTCCTGTTATGAAATTTAGCTCTTTTACTTTATGATTTTAAATATTAGAATCAAAAAATTAATATAATCCATTTTTTTGTTGAAGTGCATAATGATTTATGAAATTTATTATTTATAAGTTATGTTGAATAAATGAATGCAGTTCTGCCCCCCCCCCCTCTTGTTTTTAAATTTAGCTCTTTTATTTTTAAGAACTTAAATATTAGTATTAAGAAATAAATATAATTCATTTTTTAATTGATGTGCAACATTCTTTATGAATTTTATGGTTTATGATGCTTATTGCGGTTTTGCCTACACTGTTCCTGTTTTGAAATTCAACTTATTAACTTTCTTAAATTCAAATATTAATATCAAGAAAGAAATATAATCCATTTTTGAATTGAAATTCGACATGATTTTTGAATTTTAGGATTTATAATACAGTTCTGCCCCCCTCCATTCCTGTTATGAAATTTAGCTCTTTTACTTTATGATTTTAAATATTAGAATCAAAAAATTAATATAATCCATTTTTTTGTTGAAGTGCATAATGATTTATGAAATTTATTATTTATAAGTTATGTTGAATAAATGAATGCAGTTCTGCCCCCCCCCCCTCTTGTTTTTAAATTTAGCTCTTTTATTTTTAAGAACTTAAATATTAGTATTAAGAAATAAATATAATTCATTTTTTAATTGATGTGCAACATTCTTTATGAATTTTATGGTTTATGATGCTTATTGCGGTTTTGCCTACACTGTTCCTGTTTTGAAATTCAGCTTATTAACTTTCTTAAATTCAAATATTAATATCAAGAAAGAAATATAATCCATTTTTGAATTGAAATTCAACATGATTTTTGAATTTTAGGATTTATAATACAGTTCTGCCCCCCTCCATTCCTGTTTTGAAATTTAGCTCTTTTACTTTATGATTTTAAATATTAGAATCAAAAAATTAATATAATCCATTTTTTTGTTGAAGTGCATAATGATTTATGAAATTTATTATTTATAAGTTATGTTGAATAAATGAATGCAGTTCTGCCCCCCCCCCTCTTGTTTTTAAATTTAGCTCTTTTATTTTTAAGAACTTAAATATTAGTATT